>NW_006767426.1:185182-257418 GCF_000223485.1 Spathaspora passalidarum NRRL Y-27907 | reverse complement strand
ATAACAGTTACAGTCTTATCAGTCTCTGGATCATATGGTAATGTGGTCGTCTGTGTAAAGCTTCCTGTCCATGTCCTGGTTTCAGTAGCAGTATCAAGAGAGTGAGCTTCTCCACCTGTTTGGATAGGCTCACCTGTCTCAACACCAGGATGGTACTCAATAACAGTAGCAGTTTCTCCAGGTCCTGCACTAACCGTGGTATAAGACACAATTGTACCATCATAAGTACTGGTGACAGTAGTAGTGGGCACTGGGATCTCCACTATAACAGTTACAGTCTTATCAGTCTCAGGATCATAAGGTAACGTGGTCGTCTGGGTAAAACTACCTGTCCATGTTCTAGTTTCAATAGCAGTGTCAAGAGAGTGACCTCCGGGCACCCCAGTACCAACAGGTCCACCAGGATGGTACTCAATAACAGTAGCAGTCTCACCAGGTTCCGCTGTTACAGTAGTGTACGAAACGGTAGAGCCATCATAAGTCGTGCTCAGTGTAACTGTAGGAATAGGAACTTCAACAACGATGGTGACAGTTAGGTCAATTTCAGGATCGTAAGGCAATGTTGTAGTCTGCGTGTAACTTCCTGTCCAAGTCCTAGTTTCAGTAGCAGTGTCAAGAGAATGACTCCCGGGTTCTCCTGTTTCAGCTTCTCCAGGTTCTCCAGGTTCTCCAGTCACACCAGGTCCACCAGTCTCGACACCAGGATGGTATTCAATAACAGTAGCTGTCTCGCCAGGTTCAGCTGTCACAGTAGTGTACGAAACGGTAGAGCCATCATAAGTCGTACTCAGCGTAACAGTGGGAATAGGTACTTCGACGATGATACTAATAGTTGGGTCAATCTCAGGATCATAAGGTAACGTGGTCGTCTGTGTAAAACCTCCCGTCCATGTTCTGGTTTCAGTAACAGTATCAAGAGAATGACCTCCGGGTTCTCCTGTCTCAACAGGTCCACCAGTGTCAACACCAGGATGGAACTCAATAACAGTGGCTGTCTCTCCAGGTTCAGCTGTCACAGTAGTGTACAAAATGGTAGAGCCATCATAAGTCGTGGTCAATGTTACTGTAGGGATAGGAAGCTCGACAATAATAGTCATAGTTTCGTCAATTTCTGGATCGTAAGGTAACGTGGTCGTTTGGGTGAAACTACCTGTCCATGTCCTGGTTTCAGTAGCAGTACCAAGAGAGTGAGCTCCCGGTTCTCCAGTCCCAACAGATTCTCCAGTCTCAATAGATTCTCCAATCACACCAGGTTCTCCACTTTCACCACCAGGATGGTACTCAATAACAGTAGCTGTCTCGCCTATGTCTGCAGTCACAGTGGTGTACGAAACGGTAGAGCCATCATAAGTCGTACTCAGTGTAACTGTAGGAATAGGTACTTCCACAATGATACTAATAGTTTCGTCAATCTCAGGATCATAAGGTAACGTGGTCGTCTGGGTAAAACTTCCTGTCCAAGTTCTAGTTTCAATAGCAGTGTCAAGAGAATGACCTCCTGGTTCTCCTGTCTCAACAGGTCCACCTGTCTCAACACCAGGATGGTACTCAATAACCGTAGCAGTCTCACCAGGTTCAGCTGTCACAGTGGTGTACGAAATGGTAGAGCCATCGTAAGTCGTACTCAGCGTAACAGTTGGAATAGGTACTTCGACAATGATACTAATAGTTTCGTCAATCTCAGGATCGTAAGGTAACGTGGTCGTCTGTGTAAAACCTCCCGTCCATGTTCTGGTTTCAGTAACAGTATCAAGAGAATGACCTCCGGGTTCTCCTGTCTCAACAGGTCCACCAGTGTCAACACCAGGATGGAACTCAATAACAGTGGCTGTCTCTCCAGATTCAGCTGTCACAGTAGTGTACGAAATGGTAGAGCCATCGTAAGTTGTACTCAGTGTTACAGTTGGAATAGGAACTTCCACAACAACTGTGATAGTTTCAATATTTTCAGGATCATATGGTAACGTGGTCGTTTGAGTAAAACTTCCTGTCCATGTTCTGGTTTCAGTAGCAGTATGTGGTGGGTGGAATTCGATTATAGTGGCTGTCTCACCAATGTCTGCAGTCACAGTAGTGTACGACGTCGTGGTACCATCATAGGTCGTGGTCAGTGTCACAGTTGGAATAGGAATATCAACAAGCACGGTCACAGTTTTATCAATGTCAATATCATATGGTAACGTAGTCAGCTGGGTGAATGTTCCCGTCCAAGTTCTTGTTTCAAAATAAGTTTCTATCGGACGTAATTCAATAACAGTAGCGGTTTCTCCAGGTTCCACTGTCTTTGTAGTTCTTGTGGTGACTTTCCCACCGTATGTCGTAGTAATAGTTGTAGTTGGAATTGGAACTTCAACAACAATAGTTTTGGTTTTGTCAAGGGAGTGATCAAAGCTTAGAGTGGTTACTGTGGTATATTTCCCCGTATAAGTTCTAGTAGTGAGAACAATTTCACGACCATCGGACCAAGGATTTAAGTTTATATACGGTGCCCAACCACCATTAAATATAATTTTAGTTAGTTCAGACAGACCGGAACAGTAGTGCGTGTCTATGTAGTCTAAGTAAGGTACATCAGTAAAGGGTATTCGGGCAAGTATTTCAAGAAAGGGCCTGTAACCTGCTGGAATATTTTCATATTCAACAATGAAAGTGCTTTGATTACAACTTGTTGTAAATGTAAATGGAGCAATAGACTTAGGACAACACCACTCATTTAATTCGTTGGTTATAACAGCTCTCGCATAATTGCAATTGAATGTGTGCTCGGCATTCAGAAGTTTCATTACAAGAGTTCCCGAGTCATAACCATCGGGACATTCCTCAGCGAATATAGTTAGCTGACTAACACCAAATATAGGTGATTTCCTACTACTACGTAACAATGGTTTTGTAACATCGCACACTTCTTCAAAGTTAACATCAATTGAAAGAATATTATCGCCATCTCTGAATGAAACCGTGTTGGTTCCAGAATGAAACATAGCGGCACATTCCAAGTCTATAGCACTTGCTCCTCTTCCATTATTAAAAGTAACTGGAATAGTGAAAGTACCATATGCCTTCGTCTCAGAGTCAACTTCATCTAGTAAAACACACAACAATTCAGAGTACGTGACAATAATATCTCCTGGATTGAAATGACAGGTAGCAAAGGTGGTTGTTGCACCGGTGATTGGGTGTGTTGCGATCAAATCAACATGTTTTTCAACGGAGTTAAACTTGAATACACATGGCATAGTTAAAGTGAAAGTATCTCCAGCACTCATGGTGGATCCGTCAATGTTCCATCCCATTGTTATCATTCAAGAAGGAACGGCAGGAGAAGCATATGGAAAACTACCTGACGGCTCCCACACTAAGGACTCGAAAGACGTGAAAACACCAGAAATTTCTTTGGTTAAAATACTTGTCAATAAAATTGAAAAGAAAAAAATAAGCGATATCATCATTTCTCTAGTTGGTTATTTCCACAAATGGGTATTCTCTGTATGGGAAATTGCTACCGCATTTATAATGTTTTGAACTGTTTCAGAAACACCCACTCCCATTTCCATTTCCATATCTCACTCCTTATCCTGTGCATTTATCCTAGGGCTCATTTGCACCCATGCCAAAAAAAAATTGAACAATTAGCAGCAATAATCTAGGAACAAAATATTTCATAACCATCAAAAAACATGGCTACAAGATAATGCGCCATACTCCAATTCAATACTATTTTTAAAGCTATGAAGGGCAATCTCTTGGTATAATCTTGAACTTTCGGTACACTCCCCACCACCTAGGACTTGACCAGTTGAAATGGGAGAAAGGCATAGTTACAAAAACAAAAGCTCACTATTTGGGGAACCTACTTTTTGGGGTTAGTACTATCTGGTATATCGGCCCATTCTTGAATTTCTCTGGTTAGTTTTGTTTGACCTTTTTTTATATAATCTATGAGTTATGACCTCATTGCTACATTGATGTTCCTAACTCTGTAAAATGCAATGTAGCCCTGTTGGGGAATACAAATGAAACGTCAAACAAGGGGGGATTAACTGCCAAAATAGTTGTTGCTGGTTTGCAACACTGCCTCTAAACCTCCCTAAACTCTTCAAAGTTTGGAAAATATGCATTTGAAATATCTGCTTAATTTTGTTTCTATGTGTAGGTAATAGTCCATGTGATTATTAAACAGTAGCGTTGAACACAAGATTCTAACACCACCCTCTTCCTTAACAGATACTGCTCAACCTCCATATTGCAATAAATCAGTTTCAATTAGTTTCTAATGTCCAAAGCGCTAATAATATGTAGCTAGCGATTCAACAGAATGGCGATACATATTGCTAGCTCGTTAGCAACACGAAACAAGTGAGTTTTCAACATGCATTTAACAGAATCGAATTTGAAAATGTGTGTTTTAGAGTTCCCTTGAGTAAGCAGTTTGGTAGGAATGCACTCTGTCTATATGTTGTGAATGTTCCTTGATATCAAAATGGCACTGTTTGGGTATTGAATGGTTTGTTGTAGTCCCCTACCTTAGTTGTTGTTTTGACTTTAATTCTACAATACATTACGCGATTATTTGTTTTCCTCACTGTCGCGTTTGTTTTTTTTTTTTGGTTAAGTTTGCTTCTGAATGCTTACGCGCTTAAACGATTTTAGTAGCACTAAAACCATTCGTGTTTGCATTTCAATACAACCTAGAACCTGGTAAGAACTAATACTTAGTTATAGTAGCTATTTATGTTGCAAAAAGAAAAGGTAAAGTTAAAGTTATTAACAGTAAAATGTAAAAAAAAAATTAACTATTGTTTGTAGCCACAAACCAAACCTGTGTCTTTTCAACCCCCGTCCTTTGTATATTTCATTTTTTTGACTAAACATTCTAACAATAAACTGGAGTTACTAAATTATGTTTTGCTATATTTCTGAAATCAAAGTGGTTGGTTAGTCCCTAAAGGAGTAACACCGCCTACTTCGAGATGTTCCTATTTCTATTACAGTAATTTTTTTGCACCTAATTTACAATGTTATTGCTCAAAAATATTACTAAAAGTTTAAAAATAGCAACTTTTTCCATATCTTCCTAAACTTGAATGTTTAAATTCATCTACATATAATATTTGTTTCCATGATTATAGTATCAAACTTAATAACTCTCTAGAATTGAATTTTCAGCTTCAATCTTAGTGTTAAAATTTTGAAGTCACACCCACTAGATGTAATTATGAAGAAAATAATTTTTTCGGTTGCGGCCATATCTAGCAGAAAACACCGTTTCCCGTCCGATCTACAAACGTAATAAGAAGGAAGGTGCTAGTTGTATTTCTCGATCAGGAATGCTCAACATGTGAGAGCCAGATTTGTTGTATTAGCAATACCCTTGCAATGTTTCCAGATCTCAGTTATACAGGAAAAGAAAATAGTATTATATTACGTGTCAAAAAAGCTTATTTGCTTTGGTCAAACGGGTGTAAACAAAAGACCGCTCTTCAATTAACACCTTATGGTTATAAGTTTTATTTCGACTTAAATGGGAGAGGATGTGATTTTCGGGGTTTCACAGATCTTATTAATACCCGTAAATTACAAAGGGACCATTGCTTCGATTAACCAATATACCGTAGTGTTTATATGAACTGTAAGGAAGTTAACGGTAGAAATCAGAGTATGGTTGCAGTTATATTATTGTCAATGTTTGCGTCCGATGTAGCTTAATTGGAATCTCGCATTTCTCCAAGTTTGCCAACCTGTTCTCCACGAGGATGAAAAAAAATCACAGTGCAAAAAAATAATTCTCAGGGTTCAGTAACCAACACCTACAAGTCAAGACATCCAACCATGACAAAAGAAAACACACCATCACCGGGGAAACTCAAATCCAATCTACCCCGTGGGTACTCCAAGGGACCAATTCATCCATTTCCCAATTCTACCCCACAGCCGTCCAACCTCCTTACTAGATATGACCATTTCTTAATTATGTCTTTAATTACATTGGCAATTGTCATTAGACTATACAAAATCTACTTACCGCCAAGAGTTGTATTTGATGAAGTCCATTTTGGAACGTTTGCCCGCGATTACTACCGAGGTGAGTTTTTTATGGATGTGCATCCACCATTGGGCAAACTTACTTACTATTGGGTCTCAGTACTCTTTGGTTGGAATGGAGAATTCACATTTGAGGAGATTGGCAAGCAATTCGATGATAATGTACCCTATGTGGCTATGAGAATGGTGAGTGGGGTTGCTGGGGTTTTAACTGTATTGTTTACTTATTTAACAGTGCGGCTCAATTGCAGAAGCAGCGTGGCCTGGTTCACTGCAGTACTTTTGATGATTGAGAATTCTCAAGTTACTCAATCGAGATTGATTTTGTTGGATACACCATTAATATGTGCACAACTGCTTGCTATTTATCAATTCAAAAAGTTTAGTCAAACTCCCGTGGCGTTCTCGGGGACCTGGTTTAGACTGCTCTTGATTACGGGAATTAGTTTAGGGATTGCCATGTCAATTAAGCTTACTGGATTATATACCATGGGTTGGGTAGGAATCCTCACTATATTTCAATTATGGACTATTCTTGGTGATCTCAATGTCTCAACTCGACAATGGATTATGCATTTCTTTTCTCGAGTGGTTTGTCTTATTATTGTTCCAACCACCATATATTTGGCTGCGTTTTATATTCATTTTGTTGCGTTACCATTCAATGGTTCCGGTAGTGGGAGTGTAAGTTCCCATTTCCGTTCAACCTTGAATGATACGGATTTTACCGACATGCCCGTTGAAGTACATTATGGATCTACCGTAACTATAAAACACCTCAATGTAGAGAGGTATTTACATTCACATGATCACAATTATCCCACAGGATCAAACGAGCAACAAGTTACGTTATATGGGTATGATTATGATGACAACAATGACTGGATGATTGAATCGCAAAATAAATTCAACGAAAGACTTTTCCAAAAGGGACCAGTCAAAGATGGGGACACAATCAGATTATACCACAGGTCGACCGGGAAATACTTGCATGTTAATGACGTGAGACCACCACTTTCCGAGCATGAATACGCCAACGAAGTCAGTTGTGATGGTGATCGAAACTTGCTTGGTGATATTAACTATGAATTCACGGTGAGAATAGTGAGCAAGAAACCCCATTCCAAGAATGATTTACCCTTGATTAAACTAAGAGCTACTGAGTCTATATTCCAATTGATTCACCGTGGTACCAAATGTGTGGTGATGTCACATGAGGCGAAATTGCCTAAATGGGGGATGGGCTATAATGAAGTGTTGTGCGTTGACCAACCAACTATTCCAAACACTTTATGGTATATTGAACTGAATAGCAACCCCAAGTTTAATGAAACTGAAAATGACTTTGCCAAGATTGAATTTACACCATTTACCTTTTGGAACAAGGTTTGGGAATATCATAAGATCATGTTTAAATTGAATAAAAGTATGACCGATGATCATGTGTACGCTTCCGAACCTTCGACTTGGCCATTTGTGTTGCGCGGAGTAGCATACTATGGCAATGAGTCACTCGAGCACTTGACTGACGAAAATGGAAGTGTGATTTATATGTTGGGGAATGTAGCCATATATTATGCTGGGTCTATATTCATACTTATTTCCATTATCAGGTATGTATTCTACTTGTTTTGGTACTTGAATCCATTTATCATTCCGAAAGAACTGAAGGAACATAGTATTTTCTATACAAATATACGAGATTCAATACTTGGGTGGATCTTAAACTACTTCCCAGCATTTGCCATGTCAAGAAAATTGTTTCTTCATCATTATTTCCCAGCATTATACTTTGCCATTTTAATAATTGGTCAATATGTCGATTATCAAATAACCAGAAGGAAATACTTTGGATTTGCTTTGCTTTTAGCGGTATTGGCCGGTGGTTTATATTGCTATGTACATTTTGTCCCAATCATCTACGGTTTGGAATGGACGTTACAAGAATGTAATCACAGCAAGTGGTTGCCTACGTGGGACATTAACTGTATGACGTTTTCATAAACAATGTATATTATCTTCGAGTTTCAGATATTCCTGTAGCCACCGCAGTAATCAACTCTTCACACCATGCCAACAACTGGTCCTTTTGTTTAATCTTCTCTATTCTTTCTTGTTCGACCTGTTTCAATTCATCACTTAATTCTTGAATAAGTTGTAATTGACTCTCTGGGGTCACACCTATACCAGGAAGGGAATCAATCAACATGCTGATCTGTCTTGATTTTAGAATTATATCGGTTGACAATTCATTGATTGTATTCTTGAACTTCTCCTCGTTTTGCTCGTTGTTCACCTTGGAATTGTCAGCAACAGGCAGCGGTTGAGTTGTTGTTTGGTTTAGTTGTTGCGGTTGGGCATGTCCTGGTAAGGGTGCATTGGCAGCTAAATTGGATGCTGATGTGGGATTTTCAGGATCAAGTAATGCCAGTTCAGCATTAGTATTGACGTAATTTACCGTGGCTGTGAATTGTTCAACTAGCTGATCAAGACAAATTTGAAGTTGTGTTAGACGATCTGACATGATCTGGTATTATATGTGGATGTATCAACTGTCTATAGTAGAACCGTGGGTGAAAGCTGCCATGTTGTTGGTTGTAAAATGAATTTCGTTTTGGTTGTAATTCCGGGTAACATAATACTCAATCATATGCAGGACGAATCAAATCTATAGGTCGTGCGCTTGTCCCCAAAAAAGATTGCCACAAGGAAACAAAAAAATAGTACGACCCTTATGATCGCCCCCCCTTCTTTTTCTAACCGATAAGCCTCAGTTTAAATCTGACAAAGCAAGGTTTCCGGGGGGTTTCATTTCCCCTTTTTCCCACAGATTAGCACTTAACTACACCATACAAAATATATAATATCCTCCCCCCCCATGAACAGTGTTGAAGAAGGCCCAGTGTGGCAGAACGACAACGATGTATCTTCTTGTTTTCTTTGTTCCTCGGCATACCACCTATTTAACCGACGCCATCATTGCCGGAAATGTGGGCGAGTTGTATGTGGATCATGTTCTTTACAAGTGGTGAAGTATTTTCCAAACACGATGATTGTCAACAGTGAGGGTGTGAGATCGGTTGCTACTCCCCAAGAGACTTATCGTACTTGTGATTTATGCGTGGATGAAATTAGAATGATCCGAAGGGCGCTTTTCAATTATGATAATGGAACAAGTGGTGATGTTAGAGGTGGAGGCGGTGATTCCGAGACAACCAGTACTGCATCAAGTGTAAGAAGGGAAGAAGTTCAAGAAGGCGAGAGTGCAGGTACGCCTGCTAACGACGTTGACGACGACGCTAGTAGCTTAACTAAACATACTTCACGGACAACCACCAGGTTAATTCATAAGAATAAACATCGTCGACATCTTGATGTGGATACTGAAAGTGAGGAGAACCTATGTCCTGTTTGTGCCCAAGATTTGTTCAAGTTGTACATACACGAACACAAGAAGCATATTGAAGATATAACGAATGAAGATTTTGAGAAATTTAAACTGGATCATGTGAATGATTGTTTGGTTGCATTTGATTTTAATGGTGACCATACCCGGATGTCTCCTAGTAAAAGTCATACTCGAAATAAAATGTTGGTTTATAATATCCCGCCAATCCCCAAGCCTGTATTTGAGAATATTCCTAATGATGATGAACAAATCACCCACTCTGGATCGGTAGATTCAGCAATAGATAAAGATGGAACTCTGGAGGAGAAGCGAGTCGAGGAAGAACTCGAGAATGAGTGTGTGATTTGTTTGGAAGAATTAAAACCGGGGGATAAAGTGGGGCGATTAGAATGTCTTTGTGTCTTTCATTACAAGTGTATTAAAGATTGGTTTAACAAGAAAGGGTTTGGCGAATGTCCCGTACATTTCCTTCACAAATGAGGTTGGTTTTATGTTGTATTTTAATGTTATTTATTAGTTAGCTAAATACAGTTAACGCTCTTCACGATCAGCATCGTCCCTATTACGTCTCTTACCTCTCTTTTCATGTAATTCCTTGGTTTGTCTAATTGCTTCAGCAGTAGCTCTGTCGACATTTGGATGTAGGGCATCCAACACTTCCTTTGGTGGCATGTCTTCCTTGGGCAATTTCTTACCCAAGACACTTTCGATTCTAAGATACATTTCCAAATCATATTGGGTAATCAACGATATCGATTTCCCTGATCTTCCTGCTCTAGCGGTTCTCCCGACTCTATGAATGTAAGCTTTGGAATCTGTAGGGATATCATAATTAATGACAACATCGACAGAAGGGATATCCAACCCTCTAGCAGCAACATCAGTTGCGATAAGTATATTAGCCAGTCTGGACTTGAACTTGTTTAACGAACCCAATCTTTGTGCTTGGGATAATTGACCATGCAACGGGACAGCATTAAACCCAAGAATACGGCAAAGCAATGCGGTACGTTGAGCATGAGCCACAGTTCTGGTAAACACAATTATTAATTTCCCTTCGTATTCAGAAAGTAAATGTATAAGAATGGTGTTTTTATATCCATCATGGACCAACATCATACTTTGGACTAAATTATCGGCAGTTTGGTATTTGGAAGATACTGCTACTCTCACAGGATTATGTAAACTTGCACGTTGTAACTTTTCAATCTTATTAGTCATGGTAGCCGAAAACAAATATGTGGTTCTCTTTGTGGGGATAACCTTAAGAATTCTGTCAAGAGCAGGGCCGAAATCCATATCCAACAACCTGTCAGCTTCGTCCATAACCAAATACTTCAAGTCTTTCAACTTAAACCCCTTTGTGGTTTCCAAATGGTCCATTATTCTACCAGGAGTAGCCACAATCACATGGGGTTTTCTCATCAAGTCTCGGGCCTGGTCCATCATATCCATACCACCGACAATACATACTGATCTTAAACCCATGGTCAGTCCCAAGGCATCGAAAGTTTCTTTGATTTGGAACGCTAATTCACGGGTGGGTGCAAGTACCAAAGCGAAATATGGCAGTTGTGCTTCCCAAAGCGCCTGGAGAATAGGAATAGCAAAGGCGGCTGTTTTACCAGACCCAGTTTGGGCAAGACCAATGATATCGTGGCCCTCGAGGGCGTGGGGGATGGCTTCGGATTGGATCGGGGTTGGTTTGGTAAATTTCATGGACTGGATTGATTCGAGAAGTTCAGGAACGAGCTTGAGTTCTGAGAAGGATTTGAATTTGAGTTCTTCATCTGGGTTGACTTCGATGGGGGTGATGGTGGTAGATGATGTTGATGCCGTGGTGGTGGTGGTGGTGGTAGATTGTTGGTTCTTTAATGCTTGCTGCTTTATCTTTTCTGCGAGCTTCTTAGTAGCGTCGATCTTGGATGATTTCTTCTTGGTGATCTTGGAATCCTTCATGGCTGTTGTGGTTGTAAATAACGATTAAATTGTATTGCATTCTTTTTTTGTTTTTTTTTATTAAGTAAAAAAAAATAGTTGATATTTTTTACGAAGAGATGAGTAGGTTTTTTTTTTTCAACTGCTAACTTCTTTATTTATTCACTGTATCTACAACATAGACCCCACCTCTCCCCTTTCCTCCTATCATGGCCAAAAGAAGACAAAAAACACGTACTCACAAGAAAGTATCTGAAGAAGAACTCGCCAAGATCCCCAGATCAATGGTGCTTCATTTAGGAGCATCCCTCAAGAACCACTCGTTAACCCAATTAGTTCGTGATTTCAGAAATGTCATGCAACCACACACTGCCATCAACTTGCGAGAACGTAAATCCAACCGATTAAAGGATTTCATTGTCATGGCTGGACCACTTGGTGTTTCTGACTTGTTCATTTTCAATCAATCTGAATCCACTGGTAATATTTCCTTGCGTATGGGTAAAATGCCTCGGGGCCCTACATTACAATTCAAGATCAACTCATACTCTTTGGTTAAAGATGTAAGGAAGATATTGAAGCATCCTAAATCGGTAGGTAAGGATTCCAAGGAATTCTTGACACCTCCATTGTTGGTACTTAACGGGTTCCTGAGTCAAATCAATGATGTGGAACACCACGAAAAGTTGATGATCACCATGTTCCAAAATATGTTCCCGCCAATTCAACCACAACTGACTAAAGTGTCTACTATAAAAAGAGTGTTAATGATCAGCAAAGATCCTCAAACTCAAGAAATTGAAATCAGACATTATGCCATAAACACCAAGTTGGTTGAAGAAAATCGAAATGTCAAGAAGTTAATTAATTCTCATCATAATTTGAAGAAGCATTTGCCTAATTTAGCCAAGAATTCTGATGTATCTGATTTATTGTTGGATCAATACTCTGTGGGTGGTATGACTTCTGACTCTGAAGTAGAAGATGACGCTATCGTGGAAATTAAGCAAGAAGAAGCTGCTAATGTTGTTAAGAAGAAGGAAGCAACTGCTGCTGCTGCTTCTGTACCAAAGGAAGAAACCACTACTAAGAAGAGAGCCATCAAGTTGACAGAATTAGGACCAAGAATTAACATGTCCTTAGTCAAGATTGAAGAAGGGTTAATTGGTTCCTCCAAGACCCTTTACCATGCCACTATAACCAAATCCGAATTAGAACAAAAGGAATTGGCCAAGAAACACGAATTGAAACAGAAATTAAAGGCTGGTGAACAAGTTGAAGAAAACCAATCTGAAGAAGACAAAGATATGTCTGAATCAGATAGTGATGCTCCTGAAATCAACCCTGAAGATTACGAAAACGATAGTGACTTGTATAGTGATGTGGAAGTATAGTGCATCTTTATAGAATTTTATATTAACGTTATCTAAGTTTTTCGATTTCCTGTATTAGCGTATCAATCTCCTGTTGTAATTTGACAACTTCGAGGGAATTTTCAATTGCTTTCTTAAAGAAAGCCTGTGATTGCCTTAATTGATACGGAACAATTCCACCAAATTGTAGCATGGGATCTTTGACCTTATCCTCTTCAAACTCCTCAACTCCACTCAGTTTACTCTTTGTTTGTTTCGTTTTCCTATTCTTTAACGAGCTTTCCATCTGCTCCCTTTTCTCTTCCTTCTTTGTCTTTTGTTGCAAATCAACTAAATGAAATTCTTCATTCACTTCCAAACAAGCGAGTCTAGGACGTAAATCAAGTGAATCAACACCATATCGTCTTTCAAACCCTCGTCCAGTATGTTCATAATTTGCTTTACTTAAATTGACGAATCCATTAATGAAATTGGTTCGGTAATTATTATTGACTACATTCTCGTATTTATCTATTAGAATGAGAAGTTCTATTGTTTTCTTGTCTAGTTGAGACTGTATTTCCGTCATGGTTGATCTTTGAATGAGGAATGGGAATTGCCTGATTTTGGTTTGAAAAAAAATTTAAAAGATTTTATGGGTGCGAAAAAACCAACACTGAGGAACAACTGTAACATCACCAAATACAATCTGTTGCTCTATACATACATGCAAAAGTTCTACTCCGTTGTGAAATTGTATGAAATTTTACTTTAAAAATCGGAGCTCAACAATTGATGTGCGGAATATTGCTAATACCCGTTATTTTCAGAGGATGATTATCTATAAAGCAAATCGCCACTCCACATTTCAATGTCATTCCTTCTTGGGGTTATCAAATATATCCCCGCCTAAGGCGTACATCGATTCAAATGCAAAAGAAACAAATCCATTAGATATTTCAAGTAATCGTACGATAGATTTTGTTAATATACGAATACTCTTCTGGATTTGTAGTCATCCGCGATTCCATTGAATGATTTTCGCTTGTTGTTGGCAATTCACTTGGTCAACTCCCAACCCGAGATAGATGAATCTTGAAACACGCCAATACTCTCTAATTTGGCTTAAATTTCTTGTTGTATCCGTGGAATGAACTGTTGTTGGACCTCGGGTATTGTA
Source organism: Spathaspora passalidarum NRRL Y-27907 (assembly GCF_000223485.1). Taxonomy (NCBI): domain Eukaryota; kingdom Fungi; phylum Ascomycota; class Pichiomycetes; order Serinales; family Debaryomycetaceae; genus Spathaspora; species Spathaspora passalidarum. The sequence goes on along the minus strand of NW_006767426.1, from coordinate 243,497 downwards.
ACGATGCAAAGCAATTGACCACCAACTCCTGTGATATTCAACTTCTCCTCGGATAAGAAGTTAGCTAACATCCTAGCCGAAAGTATCCATATCCTTGAGTCATACGCCGGATAATAAGGAACATTCAATCAGACTACAGATACGAAACCTTGATTCAACTCACAAATAATCTTGTCAGTAGTTTCGCGAAACGAATGACATAGTCTCGTTACCCGTACGTTCCCTGGAATACGGATCAACAATTGAATCATAAAGTTAAGAGATCTATCCACGGTCCGTTGGAATATGGAGTCATCCAGTATAAAACCTTGTGATGCTCGGAAACTATGGAGTAAGGCTCGGTCATAACGCACTACATACTCACCATGTACACATGCGCCATTGAATGATGTGGAACCATTAATACGTGGTGTTTTGCTTAGTAATGAGCAAGTTTTATCCATAATACCCGGCAGCGCTATCATTATCACAATTCATGATGTGATATCAAAAGATCAACAACTAAAAACACTTGACGAGTCTACTGCCAAAACAAAAAATAAGCAGGGTATAGATCGTACGCAGTATGTTCGCTAAACTCGGATAGAAAATGCTTATCATGATTAAGTTTCTATCCGAAAAATATGGGTAGGAGTCACCAGATGTAGATGTAAACTCTTCGTATAATTTCGAATGATGATTATCCAGTATTCCCGTAATCATTTAGCTTCCGAGGACTAGAAATCACTAGACATCGTCACTTCCATAATTCCCGGTATGTACATAATTCACATAAACCAACTAAAAAAAGATGGCCACGGATGTAGAGTTCTATCCGTACTACATTCAACCGAAGGATAGAATGCGGATATAATGAAATAAACATTGTTACCAAGATCTAAACAGGTCTTATTTGCGGCCATCACCAAAATAATAGAAAACTTGGGGCTCGCTTAATTATTCCGAGGTTATGCGGCAATAGTACCCATTTAACCCTCGCTTAAAACCCACCAAAAACCCCTGGTATTACCCGACTAAAGGTAAACAGTAACACCCTAACCTAAAGTAATGATCATCTTGGCTGCAGCGAGACACCTCATGACCAAGGTTGAAAATAAAAATAAAATTCACCTGGATCACTCATGTTTTGACGTGATGCCCCAGCGGGAATTCTTGGCGGTCGCGCTCACGCTAGTTTTCCCCAGAACTTTCGTGCCAAAGTTTATTATCTTGGCGGAAATTCTGACATGCTGCAAAGTTGTGGGCCGGATGGGCTGGGCGGCAGTAAAATAAGAGCACGAATCTTCCCATGGCCCGATGAAGAGAATGCATCTTTACATCATCCGGAATACAGCTACTTGTGCATTATCCGTTTATCAATGTTGACTGGTAAATCATGTCATTTTCACACATGCTAGTGATAGTTGTGTGGAACTGTCACCGATATCCCGATCCTTTAGTTCACGGGTATGTACCAGTTGACTAGTATCACCTGAAACACCATCATGTAACCTGGTAATCGGTAACCGGTAACCAGTTCATGGCAAATTTCCGTTGCATGGTAGTTGTCAGGAAATCCCCATATTTTTTCCAATCACAGCATGATTTAGCTTTGTGGAGGGGATTAAGTGCTCAGTTCAGGTAATGGTCTGATTTCTCTGGAGTCAAAAAAAAAATCATGGTTTGTTAGCTTATCTATTGTTCAACCTGCATCAACGTCACCCCGGAATAATTGTCTTACGCATCGGTTAAAATCTAAAAAATTTTTTTTCCGCGGATAACAGAATGCAGAGATAAATCCTTAAAAGAGTACAAGACCTAACACAAGGTAATATCAGCTTAGTTTCTATATTATCCATTTAGTCATGGTTAGGTTCTGCTGCTTATAATCCCGCCTTATTTTCTAAAATTTTCAAGGTTATAGCACTCTTGGAAAAGAAACAAGCGTGTGTCATGAGACATTGCAAAAAAAAAAAAGAAAATAAAAAGAAACGTGAATTTTGATTATCCTCGGATAGGTTCTTTGCAACCCCTGGCATTGGCTAATATCGAGTGAAAACAAAAGTTTCAATTTCCCGTCGATTGGCAATTTCGCCTATTTTGTGTTCCAACAATCTTGGGGTAAATAGTGGAGTAAATAGTGGAGTAACTACTGATAAGAACACGCGTTCTGACTATTAATTATTTATTAAACCTTACCAATCGGTACTATATTTTATATAAACTCTTTAATCTATTAAATTCGGTGCTGGGCAATAACTTATCAAACCCAAAACTTGGTTCATCACCACTGTGTGTAGCATGAATCAACTTAATTTCTTCATCCAGTCTTACTTTTTGTCTCATTTGGTTTCCAAATTCATATATTCCATAAGTCATTTCTTCGGAACCAATATGACGCTGGGTGGTACCAGTATATGTAATTTCAGCCAAATCATGTAAAATATTAGCTGTTAATCCCCAAACATCATAAATCTTCTCTTGGGAGATATCGTCACGACGAGATCCTAATCTTCCCCATTTAGTCAATTTTCTTTGTTTGGAAACTCTTGGGGTAACATTAGGAGGTGTAACTCTACCCTTATCGGCTGAATCCAATTCGGAACCCAACTTCAAATCTAACTCTGATTCTTCTTCAGAACATGAAAGATCCTTGATGTTACGTAACCAATCAACTTCATTGTCGTTGTTCTGAAGGAACGTGTATGAACGTAAATCCCAAGGAATACCACCCCACTTGACCTTATAGGAAACACGTTCCAAGCTTTCCAAAGGTGTTTCGTCAACCAGGGGGTATAAAAAGTCTCGAAGTGGACAGGAAAATATAGATGACGATTCTCCGGGATTGAGACTGAGGTTGATATGATTCATAGTATCATGGCAATTCATAAATCCAATGCATGGTCTCACGGATGAGAAGGTTCTTGATAAGTAACTGGGCAAGATATTCAAATGTTCAATGGTACAACCGTATTGAGCCATCAATTCCTGGTTATTGGCGCTTAATCCAATTTCTTCTTCCATTTCTCGTCTTGCAACACGCCATTCATCTTCATATATATCGTCGGCTTTACCACCAGGAAGCGATATATGACCGGGGAAGTTTCTTAATTTGGAAGATCTCTTGGTAAGAATCACTCTCAATTCCCCTAACTTGCCCAAGAACAAGAGTACAAACACGGCAGATCTTCGACTGACAGGTAACTTATGCCATATAGATATTGGACTGCTTTGGTAGTATGATGGTTTGAACTTTTTGATATTGTCTACGAGAATTCCTTCAGAGTATTTTGTCATGATTTATAAAACGAATTGATATGTGTTCTAATGATTCTATGCAAAGTGGTTTTTTTTAAAAAAAAAAATCAATTGAGTTGATGCAATTGAAGTAAATGTTGGTGTATTTGTATTCACAAAAAGGAAAATTTCTTTTTTTCTTTGTGAATGTACCTTTGAAAAAATAATGAGTGAGTGAGTTGGTTGAAAACTGAAGAGAAGAGAAGAACAGAAAAAAAAGCTTATCGGAGAAAAAAAAACATTTTGTGTGGGAACCAGACACCATTTATAACAATACCCGGAATAAGCACAACAATTCGCACCGGAAATTCCAAACCAAAAAAAAATGTGAAAGCATCACAGTGTTGAGAAAATATTTTTTTGTTGTTTTCCATCAGCTTTTTCTTTTTTTTCTTTTTTTTTGCAAGTTTCTTTTTTTAGACATGTTTTGGATGCGGTTGAGCTTTGCTCAATTTAATCACAACCATTAGTAAAATGCACAGTGGTAAAAATTTCAAACATTGCCATGAATGTGAATCTACCGAGGTAATATTATACGAGAATTAATCCGTTGCACGCTCCTCTCAATTGGTCGCTAAGAGAGTACAGATATAACCCTGTGATTATTTCTAGGATATCCCGGAACTAACGTAATAGCCCAAATCTTTCTGTTAGATATGGCACGTGACTACCTATTTATCCGAGGTGGAGATTTTTTTTTAGACTAGCTTCTTTTTCCATGTTGTCATTAACTAGGCGCGCGATTTCAAACTCTCCAACCTGAGCTCCAATTTCATTTTCATTTCTCCACAAATTAAATTTCTCCTCTTTTCAGCCATGTAACCATTGTGCTTGCTTAAAATAGAACATCCAGGATGATACGATCGTATAAAATTTTGTTGGGAGGGAGGGGAGCGAGGGGGGTAAAAGATTGTGTGAGTCATTTATTTTTGCAACCAAAAAAAAAAAATTTGTGTTTCAAAAATTCTCCTCTTTATTGTAGCGCTCCCCTCTTTTGTGCTTCTCCTCTTTCGTGAAATTTTGGTTTTGCTTGTGCTCCTATTTTTTGCAACCGTAAACAAAGGGATCAAGCATTTTTTGCAGCATGTAGCTTGTTTCGGATCAATTTCTCGAGTGGTTGACAGATAAAGTTGCTTCAGTTTAGTCATGTTTACAAAATAGATACAACTTGCTGTTGCATGTTTTACCACTTAAGTCCCAAATTGGAACAAAGCAAACATATATCTAAGTTATCAAAAAAAAATACACACACACACACATAATATATAAGAGATGGTTAGTTGAAACACAAAACAATTGGAAGAAACCTATACTACTTAAAGTTAGTTTTCGTCTTCCATCTACGACAAAGTATAGCCAGAATTATCAGCGTAATAATCGTACCGCAAAACGAACCAATGTACCCCCAATACCAAACTTGGCTCTTCACAATTGTAGTACCAATACTACCATTAATTAATTGTCCTGCAATTTGATCATGCATTTCTCTAAATTTATTTTCACTTACACATATATCTATCATCGCTACTATGACACCAATAACATTGAGGCAAGGGACCAAATATAAGTCCAAGTCATATTCCTTCTTTAGTTTTCCAGAGATATATCTACTGGTTATTTTTGCTGCTCTAATAATATTAAAAATGGTCAAAATACCAAATAATCCCAGGACATATATTTTGAGGAGAAAAAGAACACCACTTAACTCATCGTCGATATCTTCAAGATGGCAAACAACCAGACGGGCCTGAAAATTCAAAAATGTTTGTGGACGGCACCATTGGTAAAGCTCTGGAACTGGGAATAACATTTTGGATAAGTTTATCTTCTTCCTGGCAGAGCGATTCCAGGCAGTTATGCCTTCGACATGGCAATTAATGTTACATCTAATATTAAGCTTGGAAGAAGTACAATTCTCGTCATATGCCGACAGAATGGATTGAAACTGTGAGTGGAATGTGTTGAATGGATCAGCCAAATTTCGTTGACTAGTTAATATGTCCTGATAATTGTCCCTCAAACACGCCAAATTGAGATTAACCGAAAACCCACCTTGGCCACTGTAGCCACAAAAGAAGACACAACCACTCACTATAAGCACAGTACTTAATATACAAGACATTGACCAAGCTCTGGATCCGTCTCTTGTGCTCTGTACCTTATGGACACTATTAGGAGGGGTATTCATTTTCTTGTCGTTGTCTGTTAGTTCTTTTAGTTCAATCAGTTCATTAGTGAACAGAACAAGCGTTTTAGAATCTGATTCAAAGATGCTCAGTTTGTTCATTGTGCTAGTTGAGTACCTGATAGTATCATTCTAAACTTTTTTATCTCTTGTTAGATATTTATATATTTCATAAATTTCAGGAAAGCGAAAAAAATTAGGAAACTCGTGAAAATATATGTACAAGAAATTTGCATCCTTGGTTCTTGGGCGTATTCTAAATTCTGTTATGCTGTTCATTTGTACTATAATTAACCATTAATCCTTCTACCGAATCTATAATCGAACAAGGAGCAGACATTGCTTAATAACGTTGGATAAAGTACAACATCATATAGACATAGGTATCAGAATTTTCGCAGCTAAAAATAAGACAATTATTTACTTTCAAAACAGTACCGTTGTACCTGCCTCGGGCTTTTGCAACAGTTGTGTGTTTATCTTACGAAATAATAGCTCAATATTTCCCTTCAAGAAATGACATAATCAAAGATTGTATCGGACTGTGTATTGAATCAATGTGTTATCGGATGGAAGGAGGCAAATATACAACATGTCATTACTAAAAGTATCCACTTGTCAAGTGGAAATTTCTTGGAAGGAAGAGATAAATCCCATCCGTTGGTTTTCACTGTGCCATGATCGAGTTTATCTATTTTTTTTAGAAATTTGGTCTTAAATGCTAGGCTTTATTTTCGGTAAGCATAGCCTCGTTAGAGCTGATTTTTACCTTGGCAAATATTTTTACCATTATAAATAGATTTCATCTCTACTACTTCTTTAAATCGTCTAATTGTGTAAGTAATTAATAAAATCGTGTCATTGTATTAATTCGACTCGTATATTAGATATAAATCCCCTCGTGTAAAGTCAGACGCTTCGCACCTGCATGAAGACGCAAGTTGAAGCAGGAGTCAACGTTGCAAGATTTCAAAGCTTTTGCTATTGGATAAATTGCTCATACTTGGAACTTTAAATTTAGGTAATAGGGGTATAACTGGTGTATACTGAGGAACTCTCTAAGCGAATCCAGCTTGCTAAAAAGAAAAAAATAACCGGGGGTTTTATAGTAGTTTTTGGTACGTACCTGAAATTTTTGAGTCTGAGTTATTTTTTTTTATCTCCGAACAAAATCGTAAATCCGCCATTCCCTTTTGTACTCCTCATTTAAAGAAAATATAGGGTCAATTAGCGATCATTACATTGTCACCTTGCCAATCACATCAAGGGTGAACTACCAACCCATGCGGGGGCTTACCTATAATTATGCCCGCATTACCCGGTAAGCATTGTAGTGGCGCAGCTTTGTGGATCATTGTCAGTGACTATTTCACCGCAAGCCAAAAAAATTCTATTTTTTGCTGCTGCTAAAATAACGGCCGATACGATTTTATTTTTTTGTCCGTTTCTTCTTCGGTTTGTTTACGTCGTCGTGTGAAAAAAAAATTCATTATTAATGATCATGTCTGCCAGATTTAGATTTTACATGTCAACAATTTAAAAAGGGATCATTTTACCCGACTTATAGACTTTTCTAATTCGTCTCTTCCTCAAAAATGTTCCATCTAGTTACACTACTATTATTCAACTTTTGTCTTATATCGGCATGGTCACCAACTGATTCCTATGCCCCGGGCGAAATTGCCTGTCCAAAAAACTACAATGGGGTACGTTTGGCAGACCAATTATCTAACGAAGAATCCGATTGGATCCAACTGCGTAATGAGATCACTGATAAGAATTTAATTGAGTTTTTAAACCATGCCAATATGGACGATTTTGATGCTGAAAATTTCATCACTGGCTTGAACCGTTCGATTAAGATCGGCCTTGCATTTAGTGGAGGTGGGTACCGTGCCATGCTTTGTGGTGCTGGTCAATTCTCAGCTTTAGATAACAGAACTAGGGGTGCTTGGGAACATGGTCTTGGGGGGTTGGTTCAAGCTTCCACGTATATGGTAGGGTTGTCAGGAGGAAATTGGATGGTGGGAACAATTGCTATGAACAACTTTACACACGTGGAAAAAATTATTGAACAAGGTACCATTTGGGATTTATCTCTGTCTATCATTAATCCTGGAGGATGGAAAATTTGGAAAACTGCATCTACTTTTAAACTGATTGATGATGACTTGGATGATAAGAAGGATGCTGGGTTTGAACTTAGTTTGACTGATTTTTGGGGAAGATCATTATCTTCTCAATTCTTTGCTGGATTGGATGATTTCGGGGCAGCATTGACATGGTCAAATTTGCAAAATGCTGATGTTTTCACCAATCATGAAATGCCATTCCCAATTGTCGTGTCTCTTGGTAGAGAACCAGGAACTCTTATCGTTAGTATCAATTCTACTCTTTTCGAGTTCAATCCCTATGAGATGGGTTCTTGGGATCCAACATTGTATCAATTCACCCCAGTGAAGTATCTTGGTACTGAGTATAACAACGGAAATCCTGTGAATGATACCTGTATTGGAGGATTTGACAATGCTGGTTTTATCATGGGTACTTCTTCAACTTTATTTAACCAATTCCTTTTGCAAATTAATACCACTAGTATTGCTTCAACCGTGAAATCAATCATCACTACTATTCTTAAACGTGTTTCCCATAAGGAAGATGATATTGCGATATATAGACCTAACCCATTCTACAATACTAGTGCAGCCATTGACAAGATTTCCAAGAATGACACTCTTTTCTTAGTCGATGGAGGTGAAGATTTACAAAATATCCCTCTCGCACCATTATTACAACCAGAACGTGATGTTGATGTTATATTTGCATTTGATAATTCCGCCGATACCGAGTATTCCTGGCCCAATGGGACATCCATGATTGCCACGTTCGAAAGACAATATAATAGACAAGGGGTTAATGCCAGTATGTTCCCATATGTTCCAGATTCACAATCATTTATAAACTTGAACCTTACTTCAAGACCAGCATTTTTTGGATGTGATCTGAAAAACCTTAGTACTATCCAAGCCCAAACTCATAACCCCACTTCCGCTTTCTCATCTCCATTGATTGTTTATACTGCCAATCGTCCATTTTCATATTCGTCCAATACATCCACATTCAAGATGTCTTATGAAAACGGTGAACGTGATGCTATTATCCAGAACGGATTTGAAGTTGCCCTGAGAAATAATATGACATTAGATGATGAATGGAGAGCTTGTGTAGGATGTGCTATTATTAGAAGAGAGCAGGAACGTCAAGGACAAGAACAATCAGAACAATGTAAGCAATGCTTTGCGAAGTATTGTTGGGATGGTAGCTTGGACCGCACCTCTCAAATTAATGCCAACTTTACTGATAATGGCTCTACAGAAGGTCATACTAGTAAGAAGAATGGTGCAGTGAAGCATACTGCTACCTCATGGATTTCTACAATTGGTTTATTAGTCATTGCCTTATTTATTTGATTGGAGGAACTTTGAATGATCTCTTAGATTTATCTAAGAATGAGAGATGTTAGGCTATGCATAAAGATATAGTTTAATGCAATATAGTTATAGTAAATCTTATTGTAAAATTTGCAATCTTTTTTGTTCGCAACAGTCTCTATTGATTAATTTAAACCACATGACTAGAAATTGCTATAAGATCCCTATGCAAAAATTATGTTATTAAAAGAGCTTGCTCTATTACTATGTTTGGAAATAAGGATACGGGAGAAGATTAAGCTTGTGAAGTTCTTATTTAGGAAATTAGCCGCTACAGCAGCATTAAATATATGGGTGAGACAATTGACTTACAGGTTGCTGGCTAACTCGTTAGAATTACGTAATGAATGGACTCAACATAATTATCATCAATAATATGTACAAGTTAACAATTTGAGTTGTAAGTAGAAAGGACAATATTTCCGAAGTTTCAGAATTAGTTATAAGCTAGATACCACTATCGCTTGTTGTCGATGCAACACATTTGCATTTGCTGCAAAAATTACTGCAAAGTTAACAGATTAAAATCAGTTCCATTCTACTTCCTACTAGCTAGATCTTTATAGAGCCTAAGGACTAAAGGGCCGTTTTCGGAGATTGCTAGTAATTAGGATATTTCTTGTGGTTTCGCATTTATATTCTTTTACTAGATTTTCTATTGATTAGAATTTGCAACCAATCATTTGGAATTTTCTTTAAATTGCTACATGTGCCATTACTAACCACTCACTTTTTTTTTGGCTTGTATTTTTCATTCCAAGTACATTCCAAATGAATACAGCAATCTCTCTCTTGTTGAGGCACTTTTGTCAACATGGTTTACATTTATGCATTGTTGCCAATTCTACTGTTGAGGTTTTTCCGTTTCAGGTAGATATTTTTTCACGGCATGAACTTACCATTCACACTTACGTTGGCGCTAAAGTAAGTAATTACATTGCCGATTTGGCATATGATACAAACACATAATTGAAAGAAACATAATATGTTGAAAATTCTAAAATAGATAACTGGTATCTATGCGGTTTATATTTCAAATTTCATGAAACCGTCAAAAATGCAGGTACCACCCCCCAACAGATCCTTGGTAGATAGTGTGTGTGTTTTTTTTTTTCTTGGAAATAGCGACTTAGTTACAAGACTAGATCTTTATTTTCTGGGCCTCGTTACCCCAGGTTTGTTTATTAAACGCGATTTAAAGATATTTATCAATTCTGCAAAGCCTATAATCTTATATCTTTTTCGTTTAGCACGAGGGACTTTAAGAAGCGTGATTTAGACGAGTTATTATTCATATGGAAATACTCTTTTGAAATTACATTTGAATTTTCTTTTCTACATTAGCTTCTATTACTTTATTAGGTGAATAAATTTTCATCTTTGGTTGATTATACCCAGAAATACCCCTGAATTAGTTAAGTATTTAAAATAAGCTCTTTTCCCATGGTTATGACATTCGTATCTAGCAAAATTTGGATATCTCCAAGTTTAACAAAATGATATCTAATACTCTTTTGCTACTTTCTTTGTACTTTTGCCTTACACGTTCATTATCATTATTTTCCACTGGAGGTGGCTCCTATGGTCCTACATCAAGCTCATGTCCAGCGAACCGTATTGGAACACGTTTAGCTAACAGTTTATCTCAAGAAGAAGCCGATTGGGTCAATAAGCGTAATAAGATTACTGATCAGAATTTAATCGATTTCTTGAAACATGCCAACATGCAGGATTTTGATCCAGAACTGTATATCAAGTCGTTGGACCGCTCTATTAAGATTGGACTTGCGTTTAGTGGTGGTGGATACCGGGCTATGCTTTGTGGTGCTGGGCAATTTGCTGCTTTGGATAAGCGTACCCAGGGAGCTTGGGAAAATGGACTCGGAGGATTAGTGCAATCTTCTACTTATACTGTAGGATTGTCAGGTGGTAGTTGGTTGGTTGGTACTATTGCTTTGAATGAGTTTACTGACGTGGACCAGATTATTAGGGAAAATAAACTCTGGAATTTGGCCAAACCCGTCTTTATGCCCGGTGGTTTGAATATTCTTGAAACATTACTGGTTTTGACTAAAGTAGAACTTGATGTACTCCAAAAGTGGACTTCTGGGTTTGGGGTTAGTATCACTGATGTGTGGGGAAGAGTATTGTCGTACCAATTCTTTAATAAATTGAAGGATTTTGGTGCAGGATTAACTTGGTCATCTATAACAAACACCAATGCTTTTGCTAATCATAATATGCCTTTCCCGATAGTGATAGCACTTGGCAGAGAACCGGGCACTTATATTATCAGTACAAATTCTACTGTTATTGAATTCAATCCTTATGAGATGGGTTCATGGGATCCGACATTGTACCAATTCACTCCACTCCAGTATCTTGGAACTGAATATAATAATGGGCGTCCTCGTGGAACTTGTGTTACCGGATTTGACAATGCTGGATTCATAGTTGGGACATCATCGTCCGTATTCAATCTTGTGTTTCTCAAAATACTACAAACTCTTCCTTGGCCCGTGAGTACGATTCTTGCCAAGATTCTGGATTTACTCGATCGTAAAGATGATATCGCTATATACAGCCCTAACCCATTCCGCAACACCCGTGCTGCTGCAAAAAAGATCTCCGGCAGTGATACCCTTTACTTAGTTGATGGAGGTGAAGATCTGCAAAATATCCCCTTTGCTCCATTATTACAACCTGAACGTGACGTTGATGTTATATTCGCCTATGATAATTCTGCTGATGATTCAAACTCTTGGCCCAATGGAGCAGCGATCAGAGCTACTTTCCAAAGACAATTCAACAAACAAGGACTTAATGCCAGCATGTTCCCCTATGTTCCTGACGCATCGACATTTGAAAATTTGAAACTTAATTCCAAACCAATGTTTTTTGGGTGCAATGCAAAAGACCTTATTAAGCTTCAAGTAACTACCAAAAACCCTTTTTCCATTTACTCATCACCATTGATAGTTTATACTGCCAACCGTAAATTTTCGTATCTGTCAAATACACCAACATTTCAGTTGATTTATTTAAACAGTGATCGGAATATGATGATACAGAATGGATTTGAAGTTGCACTGAGATTGAATCTGACACTCGACAGTGAATGGCAAGCATGTGTGGGGTGTGCCATCATAAGACGAGAACAAGAACGTCAGGGACAAGAACAGACTGAGCAATGTAAAAGATGTTTTAAAAAATATTGCTGGAATGGTCCTTCTGTCTAATTTATTATGACTTGGTGTCCAAAAACACATATAAAACTGTTTAACAAACTTGCTAACATGTTTGCACGGCTTGTGTGTGTGGTACGGCTGAAAAGAAAGTTAGGTAACTGCTAATATGCCAAATATATATCCCAAATATGGATAACAGAAAAAGTACGGTTTGAAATTTTTATGTATTTATTGTATTATAGACTAGATAGACTATATATTATGGTTTAATTGAATAAATCTATACTAAATCTGACTTACATCACTCGTATCTATACTACTAATTTCGTAATTATTCAAAATAGCAATCATAACGTCATAAGTGCGAAAAATAAAAAACAATGAAAAAGTTCTCAATCATAACGTCACCCTTGTAAAAAGAAAAGGAACAATGAAAAATTCTATTGTTTAACGTTAGTTGCTATTTACATCATAGTATAAAAAGTCAAAAATATAAGATGGCAATAACTCCCCACATATTTTTTTTTACACATGATTCTTTTCACTTATAATTAAGAATTCACTTTACTATTATTGCAATATTCATCTATCTGCGTCATGACCACTCCAGACAAACAGAAACAGGCTGAAATTGCGGAATCAATATCAGAAGTAGCGACATTTGAAGGAGAGCTATTTGATGAACATGATGCAGACAAAGCCTACTTGGCTAAATCTAAACTAGTTGCTTTAGCGATTCAAGAAATAGGATTTGGTAAATATCAAATTGGCTTGTTCTTTGTCGCTGGGTTTGGGTGGCTTTCCGATAACGCGTGGCCAATTGCTACTGGCTTAATCATACCTCGTCTAAACGAAGTTGATGGTGTGCATGCACCTATAGGAAAAGCCCCTTATTTGACATTGGCTCAGAATCTAGGTCTACTTATGGGAGCTCTAATATGGTCACTTTCTTCTGATATAATTGGCCGTAGATGGGCATTTAATTTAACGTTTTTGATCACCGGAATTTGGGCTGTTGTTGCGGGATCATCCCCCAATTTCGCGGCACTAGGGGTATTCTGTTCATTTTGGAGTTTTGGAGTAGGTGGTAATTTGCCTGTCGATTCAGCAATATTTTTGGAAGCACTTCCAAAATCACATCAGTGGTTATTGACGGTAATGTCTGTTTGGTGGGCCATTGGGCAAATTATTGCGAATTTAATTTCATGGGGTTTGATTGCGAATTTTTCTTGTGCTAGCGATGCAACCATTTGTCATAAAGCTGATAATAAGGGATGGAGATATTTCTTGTTTACAATGGGCGGTTTGACTATATGTATGTTCATTGCAAGGTTTGCATTCAATGTGTTGGAATCACCACGATATTACGTGGCTAGGGGTAATGATGAAAAGGCTATTCATACATTGGAAAAAATTGCAAAAATTAATGGCAAGACGTGTCCGATTACATTGGCTGATTTGCAAGAAATAGATATTAGATTTAGTAATGAGGACACTACCAAATCTAACAAACCTAAGAATAAGCTTGTGGAAGAGAAGTTGAAGAAGTATAATCTTTCACATATCCGTCAATGTTTTGCCTCTAAGAAATTGGCTATATCTTCGGCCCTAGTGATATTTACATGGGGAATAATTGGACTTGCGTTTCCATTGTATAACGCATTCTTGCCGTATTATTTAGAAACAAGGGGTAATGCCAACCAACCTTTATCGGTACGTGAAACTTATAGAAACACATTGATTGTATCCGTGTTAGGAGTTCCAGGTGCATTGATAGCGGGTTTTCTTGTCGAGCTTAGAATCGGAAGAAAGGGGACTCTTTTTCTTTCGTTAATACTCACGGGAATTTTCCTCTTTGGATCAACCACAGCTAAAACAAGTAACGCTAATTTAGGATGGAATTGTATGTTTTCGTTTGTGTCCAATATAATGTATGGCGTATTATATGCATACACTCCAGAAGTATTCTTCTCGAAGATAAGAGGTACTGCGGTTGGATTGGCGGCTTCGTTCAACCGTGTTTTGGGTGTTTTTGCACCTATAATTGCTATATATGCTGATTTAACTACATCTGCACCTATATTTGTATCTGGAGCTTTATTTATATTTGCTGGGTTGCTATCAATCTTCTTTCCTTATGAACCACGAGGAAAGGCTAGTTATTAAGTTCGCATCGGTTTTCCGCATTAGGCATGCGGTTCCCAGATTGCTCATTTTTTTTTTATTTCCGCTAACAATCTTTTTTTTTTCAGGATTTATAAATAAAGCTGGGGATTTCGAATTCTTCATGTAAATTGTTTCTTCTGTAGCAAGCCATGACATTCAAGACTAGTGCAACTATTACCCAATTTGGAGGGAAATTATTGAAATTATCCCATGATTCAACCACAACACACACTCCAATGGATGTGAATGTATTCATCCCATCTTCTGGAGATAAGATCCCAGTATTGGTTTATCTTTCAGGATTGACATGTACCCCTAACAATGCCACTGAAAAGTCCTTCTTCCAATACTTTGCAAGTAAATATGGCTTTGCCTTAGTGTTCCCTGATACTTCACCTCGTGGTGCCAACATTGCCGGTGAAGACGACTCATATGACTTTGGTAGTGGTGCTGGTTTTTACGTTGATGCTACACAAGATCCATGGAATCGTAATTACAACATGTACTCATATGTCCATAAGGAACTTTTAACTGAGTTGGCTAAAGAATTTAAACAATTGGATTTTACTAATATTGGGATAACTGGTCATTCAATGGGTGGAATGGGTGCTCTTACTGGATTCTTGTCTCAACCAGGGAAATATAAATCAGTGAGTGCATTTGCCCCAATTTCAAATCCTTCGGTTGTTCCATGGGGTGAAAAGAATTTTGGAAACTACTTGGGAGCTAATAAGGATGACTGGTACAAGTATGACCCAACTCATTTGATCAAGAAGTATACTCATGAAAACCAACCTTCAATTTTGATTCATCAGGGGCTCAGTGATGACTTTTATGAAGGTCAGTTGAAACCAGAAAACTTTGTTGCTGCTTCCAAGGAAGTTGGATATAAAGGTGGTGTTGATTTGAATTTGGTGGAAGGGTATGATCATCTGTACTTTTTCATTTCTTCCTTTGTTGAAGAACATGCTAAACACCATGCCAAATATTTGGGTTTAACTAAATGACTCGGTAAACTTTAGTACTTTCTAAATTTATTTCTTTATATACTACTAGATACTATTGTACTTGGTTTCCCATGTTTGATACCAACTTGCCTTTTTGTCCTTATGAAGATCACGCGCTATATGGGCCAATTTAATGGACTCCTTATTCAATGATGTAGTATACAGTTCAATCTCCTTGTCTATAGTTCTATCAAGCATTAAATCGACAATAAATTTATCCACCAAACTCACCAACCTTGTTTGCATGGCATATATCGTATCTATTGATTCTCCTGGAGTAGTTTTAGGCAAAGACTTCTTGAATGAAGCAATTAAAAGTTTGATCAACTCGATCTTTTTAAGCCATTTCTTGGCATATGTGATTAACTCTTCTCTATCAACTTCCACGGACTCCTCTTCATCTTCATTGTCTGCTGGAGGTTCCTCGCTGTTTTCTTCATCTTCGTCATCACTAAATCCGAACGGATCATCGTCGATTTCTTCTGGATTTTCGGCCCATTCTTCAAAATCTTCAAATCCATCTTCCAAGAGAAGTATACTCTGCTTGATCTTATCGGTAAGCAAAGACAAACTCCCATTCTCTATTAATTTCACAAGTGAGTCACAATTGGACCAGATTTTAGCCACTGCCAACAATCGCCCGTCCATTTCGTCCTTTTTCAATTCTTTTTCCACATCATTATCAATATCTTCGAATATTAACTTCAATTCCTTAGAAAACATATGATTTGATTCAAGCAATTGCTTCACTTGATTAATGATCTCATTGTGGAATAATTTAGAAATCGAAGATACATCGAGCTGACTGATGATAGAAATCGTCAATATCAAAGTCTCAGAAAGTTTCAGGAGGGTATTAAAAGCAGTATCAAGCTCCTTCTTCAAGTTTTCTGGTTTGAAAATGATTCCTGTTTTGGTGGTATGGGCTTTCAAAAGTTTGATCAGTTTGAGTAATTCATTGATTGGATCAGGCACTTGTGCAGCTTGGATTTTGGATATGGAAGCTGGATCAGAGATTGTTGATATCCAGTACTGGGTAGCTTCTTCGAATGAGTCGATTAATGATGTTAAATCTTCCCTAGTCTTGGGCATTGTTGGAGATGCTTTAAGCAACAGTTGAAATTTTGAGTTCAGTTTAATTTTTTTTTTTCAACCTACACTCATCGAGTATCAACATATAGAAAGATATAGATAAGCCTAAAAATCTTACGTGTTTTAAATACAATTTTACATCTGTATAGACCTACCAGTCATCATCATCTTCGTTATCACTATGTGCAACTTTTCCTTTTCTTTTGTTAAGGGCAGCAGAAAGTGCATCAGCTAAAGTTGCAGGTTGTCCAGGAGCTCCTCCTCCTCCTCCTGCGGCTGGTGGTGCAGACTGGGTTTCTCCTCTAGCTTCCAGCAACAATACACTAGGTTTATCTAATTGTGACTTGTCTACTTTTTTCAATTGACCAATACCTGCGCCTCTGATTGACGCCAAAAGTGCATCTCTTCCTGTATCCCCTGTAGCTTCTGGAAGTGCGGGAGCACCTCCTGAAGACATATCAGGCATAGGTGGAGGTGGAGGTGGAGGTGGTGCTCCTGCTCCACCCATGGGCGGCATTGGTGGTGGTGGTGGTGGTGGTGGTGGGATTTGTTGCTGCTGTTGTTGAGGCATGGGTGGTGGAGGTGGTGGAACCTGTTGCTGATGCATAGGTGGAAGTGGTGGGGGAGGAGGTTGTTGATGATGCATTGGAGGTGGAACAGGTATTGGTCTATTTTGGTTCATAGCAGGAGGTGGTGACATAGGTTGATATTGGTTCTGTACAGGAGGGAATTGTTGCGACGATCCAGTCCTATGTGCTCGTGGTGGAGGAGGAGGTGGAGCTTGCCCTCTAGCAGTTCTAGGAGGAGGTGGTGGTGGTGGAGCCGAGCCTTGACTAACGGCTCTTGGTGGCGGTGGTGGTGCTCCTGCTCTTCCTGGTAATGGAGGTGGAGCATTTCCTGTTCTTGCTGGTGGTAAAGGTGGTGGTACTCCATTGGCTCTACTTGGTGGTGCTGGTGGTGGTGCACCTCCTTGAGGCTGGAACGGAGGAGGAACACCAAATTTGTGTGGTCCCTGTGGTTGTTGTGGGGATTGAGGTTGAGGTTGATAAGCCAGATGGTACTGATATGGCTGTTGGTATTGTTGTTGTTGTTGTTGACCAGGTGGCAGAAATGGAGAAGATACTTGCTGATTCACAGGTGGTTGACTTGGCAATGAAGTATTTATCACCGGTGGTGGTAATGCTGATGCCGGTGGAACTCTAAATCTTAAAGCGGGAGCTGGTTCTGGAACTGGAGGAGATGAATCATGCTGTGATCCATCGCTAGGAACCTGAGGCTCAGGCGATGGTGAATAAACATCTGGTGTTCCTTGATGTGATGACTCCGGAGTAGCTGAAACTTGAGCTGCTCCGGTTGGAGGAGGAGGTGGTGGTGGTGGCGGTGCTTTCTTGTGTTTAGAAGCGGTTGACAGTATTCTAGTAGGTTGATGTTCCACTATACGTTGATACTTTCTAGGAATTGGTGGTTCTAACCCTACCAATGGTCCACCTTGCTTGGCAATGTAATCCTTAATAAACTCTCTATTATCAGCAATCATATCTTCACTAATACCAGCTGCTTCTAACTCGGCATATAAAGATCTCCATTCAGGAGGAGGTACATCATCATAATAAAATACCCCTTTACTTCTTCGTTGTCTTTGCGCTGTATTGACATCGACAAATTCTCCTCTTGGACCAGGGGCCAGCGGACCCTTAGGACCCGCTCTTTCCTTTAATGCAATTGCATTTTTATTTTTGACAGTAGCACTAGATCCATGCTTCTGGCGAGTAGTTACTCTCTTGAAAAAATGAGTGGCGTCATTGGTATCTTCAAACAACAATCCCACCAAACAATCTTCAATCTCAAAGGTGTGAAAGAATTTACGGTCTTGGTTATATTCAAAATTGACATACAACTCCTGATCCCATAAAACACCTCTATTTCCAACAATATCAACCAATTTGAGAAAGAAAGTGTGACCTACTAGATCGTCAACTAGAGCAATGGCTCCAGCTAATCCAGTATACACCCATTTGGTGGGGTCAGGATAGGCAATATATAGTCTTGCCACGGTAGCATCAATTATTTTGTTGTTCGCCTTGGGAACAGCACGCTTGATTTTCTCTTTATCATTCGGCGTTAATATGGCCATTCTATTATATTGTGATGTCTATTAAAGTTTGATGTTGATCTTTGTTTATGAAAGTGAATTCGAAGTTGGCAGTGGTTAGGGGAAAAAAGTAGGCAAATCGGTGGTAAACCTGCAAATTCGATTCAGTTTGCAGTTTACTTGTTATCCACGTTAAAGAAAAAAAAATTGTATTTCAGTCTTTGACATCTTCTTCATCTCATCTGTAATCAACAACGAACGTTAATCATGTCTGGTCGTCAAGGTGGTAAAGCTAAGCCATTGAAGGCTCCAAAGAAAAAGCAACAAGATTTCGATGAAGACGATGCCGCTTTCAAGGCCAAGCAAAAGGCCGATGCTGCTGCCAAAAAGGCAATGGCTGAACAAGCTAAGAAAGGTGGACCATTAATTGGTGGTGGTATCAAGAAGAGTGGTAAGAAATAAATGTGTTTGTAATACCAATATATATTATTATCTGATGAAGTTCTGTAGATGATGAAGCGGTTAGACAATTGCACTTTGGATTCTTAAGAAATTGGATTGCAATACAGAGTCTTTTGAATGGGCAATTTGCACGAGGAAGTGCAAATCGTCAACTATATTGCCCAGTTGTTCTGATATGTGTTATCCACATCAGCTGGAATCATATTAACGGCAATAACTTGAGCAAGATTAGTACAAAGAATCTCGACAATTAAACACTCAAAATTTCAAATGAGATCGTTCTCTTCCTAAAGCAGAAAGTTAATGCAAACCTTCTTCCTACTTTGTAGTAGAGTTCAAAGGCTAAAATTACATAGAAAGTGCAAAAAAATAAAGGACGACCTCGGTGAGGATCGAACTCACGATCTTGAGATTAACAGTCTCACGCCTTAACCAGCTTGGCCACGAAGTCCTATTTTCTTACAAAAAAATTTCATTGTTTAAGCGGACGAGTTTTTTGATCGCCAAATAAGGAAATTTAGAGCGGAATTTTTACCACCTATATTGGATTTTTTATCGGAGTTAAAATTTCGGGATTCGGACTTGCTTTTCCACAGTACGGGATCGGACTGCAACAGCTCAAGATTTGCTAACAAAATAGCCTATATTGGTTGTTGCTATACCGATATCTTTCTGAAATATCACACATTAGCTTATAATGCTTGGTAAACTAAATCGTCACACATTTGATGTAATCTGTCTGTAATATGCATGATCATATTGTAGGCAATCAATTGTTAAAAGGGAATTATGTAATCTTTCGTTTGCGACAGTTACATTTGCTTGAAACATGTTTCTAATCAGACAGCTTGGATGAAGAGTAGAGTAAATTCTGTAATTGTGTGTTGGAATATGCAAATATGTGTATCTCAAATTGTAATTGAAGGACAATATGATCAAATTTTAGATAAAATTCCTTAAATATTTGCAACATAAAAAAAATGCGCGCAGTCAGAAAGAGGAGATTCACCCCCTTTGGGTGTGAATACGCTTGGCATTTACACAGTTGTACTGACGTCTTTTCAACCACAAAAGTGAACATATTATTTCCTCATATTGATAAGTCTTTGAGCTGCTTTACTCTTTTGTTTTAATGATGAACCATCACGGAACTATCACGGCAAACATGATATATATACTTCTCCTCTCATGCAACGTCATCGATTTAAAAAGGGTTATCTAGTTAATTGGTACGGCACGAAAGTGTGGCTTTTGGCAACCAGGTGGAATTCCGCTCTGGCAAAAAAGGAAATTCATCCGCGTGAAAGTCCGCGCAGAGTGCACAATTACTAATCAAATTACCTAATTGGGAATATTAATACGGACTTTTACTTGACAGATGACCGGAAAAGGGGACCGGTGTCTTACCGAGATATTTTTTTATTATTTTGCATCAATATTATAAAGAGGATACGATTTCCCTTGTCATCGTGTGAAGATTTTTAAGTCTGTACAAATGAAGTATTTTTCAGCAACTATATATTAAAAAAAAAGGACTAATTCAAAAATGGCAGAAATTGATTTAGAGAAAACTAAAACCCTCGATGACTTTGAAAGTCAGGAAATAACTATCCATGAAGAACCTAATGAGTTATCAGATAAACTAGGCGATGCCCATTTGAACATATTGCCTACTAAGAAATTACTAGTATGTCTAGGAGCATTATCACTTGGTCTTTTTGCATCATTTGCTGATCAGACAAGTATAACTATTGCATTACCACGAATAGGTCAGGACTTGAATGCCGAAACGACTATTAACTGGGCATCTACTGCTTCACTTATGGCGAACTGTGTGTGTCAAGTATTGTTTGGTAGATTTGCAGACATTTTCGGAAGAAAACAGGTATTGCTAGCCTCATTGGGGATCCTTGCTATTGCTGATCTTGCATGTGGGTTTGCTCAAACTGGAATTCAATTCTTCATATTCAGAGCATTCACTGGTATAGGTGGAGGAGGGATACAGTCGTTAACAATGGTGATGGTTAGTGACATTTGCACCCTTAAACAAAGAGGGAAATACCAAGGTATTTTAGGTGCGCAAGTTGGTTTGGGTAATGCCATAGGTCCTTTCCTCATGTCTGCATTTATTGAAAAGAACAACTGGAGAAACTTTTATCATATGATGACACCCTTTATCGTCTTTATCATGGCCATTATTTGGTATCTTATTGATACCCGAGAAAATACCAAGAATTTGAATGATGTTTTGAGCAGAAGAGAAAAGTTTAAAAATATTGATTATTTGGGGGTATTTTTTAGCACAGCAAGTTTAATATTGTTACTTATTCCAATAAGTGGTGGGGGATCTACATATGCTTGGGACAGTACTATTGTCATAGTAATGTTTGTCATCGGTGGTATTTGTCTCATTGTTTTCCTTATTGTTGAATGGAAAACCACCAAATTACCTATGATCCCACTTGCATTATTTTCAAGACTTTCCCTTAGTTTAATCTTGGGATCTAATTTTTTTTACGGAATGGCCTATTATGGATTCACATATTATATTGGATATTACTACCAAATTGTTCGTGGGAAGGACTCAATTCATGCTTCTATTTTAATGTTGCCATTGGTGCTTCCAATGTCAATTTCATCTACCATTGGTGGTGTCTTGATTAGTTATTTGGGACATTATAAGTACATCATTATTGCTGGTTACTCAGTATGGACTCTCTCATGTGGGTTAACATTACTATTCGATGTTGATACAAGCTATGGTGTAATAGTTGTTATTCTTTTAGTCATGGGTTGTGGGGTTGGTTGGACCTTTCAGCCTACCATGGTTGCAGCTCAAAGTCAAGCCAAGAAATCGGAAAGAGCCGTTGTCATTAGTGCTAGAAATGTTCTTCGTTCCTTTGGGGGTTCAGTAGGAATTGCCGTGGCATCTTTGATTGTTAGTAACACTTTGTTGAAACAGGTAAACCAACAACTTAACCAGGAACCATTATTACTACCAAAAAGTTACTTAGTGTACCTTAAGTCTCACATTTACTCGGTTATTGATACATCAGAATTAACTTCCGAACAGATTCTTATTGTCAAGCACATGTACATGAAATCGATCCGAAATTTCTTCTACTTGACAATTCCATTAATTGCTCTTTGTCTTGTTAGTACTTTCTTTGTTAAGGATAAAGGTCTTCAATGTATTGATGAAGTGCCAGTGGATACCAGCAAGAAAGAAGATTTGGAAACAAAGCATTGATTATTTATTTAGAAAGCATTTATAGATTTGAATTCATATTAAAAAAAAATATTAAGCGACTCATAAGTAACTAATTCTGGTTCACATGCCCAAAAAGCCCCTCGGCAAAATCTTTCAAGTCTACCTTATCCAAGTATTCGGCCCCTTGGCCTGCCAACTCATTTATATAGTCGTAGTTTGCACCCATGTCCTTAAAGTCGAAATTCAGCTTGATATAATTGACAAACTCTGCAAATTCATTTGGTTCTGCACTTTCCTGCAGGTTTAATTTGGAAAACGCAATTCCTATTTGGGAAACGAAGTTCTCAATTTGGGTCTCGTTCATGAACCCACTAAGATTTAATATCCCTTGGAACGCATGGTAAATAAACAGAATATCTTGCTCGTAAAATTTCCACCCACGAAAATAAATCATAACTCCGGAGAGAACAATGGTTAATACCACAACTAGTTTGATTAGGGTGAATATGAAATTAATCCACATCTTGGCAGATTTCTTTAATATCCTGTACGTCGCATAACTACCAAGTAAGACCACTGTGATTGCCGTTAAATCAGGGTATCTCCTATGAGCAAAAACAAGTGCTGCGATAGCGTTGCTCAATATGATCTGAAGAAACGTTAAAACAACAGCACCAACCAGGATAAGGATATCATTAACACTCATTTTGACCTAGTGGGACAACTTCAAATTAAGTTTTTGAAATTGGTTGCTAGATTCGATTTAAATATACGTGGCCAGGGCAAAGCAAAACACAAGACAAAAATAAACTTTTGGTGTTACCCGGCTAGTTTACTTTATTACCCGATGTGGTATCCATCACTCGCCATCACCTCGCACTATAAAAACGAACCGATGCATGGAAAATTTTTCCCTGTGTTTTTCTAATTTGTTCTTTGAAAGTTGACCTCCGAATTTAGAAATTTGGCAGTTTTTTAGTTGAAGGATTTGATCGGTTCAGATGCCTCGCTTATTGTGATTTATCATGGTGAAAGCTTGTTCAGTTTAGAGGGCTTTGCCTATTAAGTTAGGGGGGCTCTCGTGCCTTGTGCGAATTGGACTTGTCAGAGGTTATTTGGATTTTTGGTTGAATGCTTTGTTGGTTAACTGTTGATAAGTGTTCGGACAGATAAATTGTGGTTACAAAGAATATTCAAAAGGTTAGAAACTTTAGGGTATCCCGTTATATCACAACATCTTCCTTCAAGGAACGTATGTTTATTTGTAGATGTCATATTCGGCGTATCCAACCTATGACATATTGCTCTCTTTAAACTAATTCATTTGAGATATGATCTAGGGATTAGGATGCTCTTATCAAGAAGAAACTTCCGTGATGGCAGTATCGTCTTGCTTATGTTCCAGTTGTGTGACCTTTGTTATGAATACGAGTTCAGCCCACATTTGTGAAGAAAACAATTGTGACCTAGCAGCCCTGGTAAAGTAGAATTGAGGCAGTGCCTTGAATCTAAGCTGTGTTTCAGTTAGTAGCAAAATTCTGTGCCTCTTTTTGTTTTTAAGGTTCAACAGTGACGTTGAAGTTAAGCCGCACACTATTGTTAGGTATCCCAAAAAAGGAAAGCCAATGTAGCGAAAAAAACAAGGTATATGAAACTCCATTTTCTATTATTCTTGAAATTGCTTTCCTTGATACCAAGAGAAACTAAGGGGGGTCAATCAACCACTACACCATATATTTTTTTATACCACCAAATTATGTTTCTGAGAAAGAAACCCCCTCAACCGTCCATTTTGGAAGAACTACAACAGACATACACTGATTGTTGCGACCAGACTATTAAGAACTTGACGTTGGAAGAACACGGCAATTTTGAAGACGCATTAAAGGGATGGAAAAGTTTGCATACGTCATTATTATACAAAATTGAGTTATTTGAAAAGATAAGCAAGTTATCGCCAACACAAGAGAATATCTTGAATGAGTTAAAAGGAATCCGGGACCAAAATGTTAAACATTTGATAAGAGTTCAGTTGAGATTGGACGAATTGAATAGAATGAAGAAACGCGAGGCCAATGGAGCACCACCTCCACCTCCACCTCCTCGCAGAAGTAATCAACCTCAAAAACTGGTCCCTTCATTACGTGTTTCTCCTCCGTCTGCCAATTCTTCTGCAACCGTCCCTAGGGGTATCATGAAATCACTACGTAGCAATGCCAATGGTCTGCATCCAACTCCCAAGCAAACAACACCGTCATCCAGTCTTGTATCTGCATCGGTTAAACAGGCTTCACAGGCAGCGACTGTATCATGGCAGCGACCAATAACATGGCAGCAAAAGTACGAAGCCTCGAAAAGTAACTATAAGAACAAGACAGAAGAAGATTTGTTTCAAGATTTCGATCAAGAAGTTTATGAAGTAGGTAAACTGAGTTCAAGAACATCTTCCGGAATATCAGAGCTTTCCAATGAACAGGAGGAAAAGAGCTTGATAGACCTTGAAGATGACCAGGTTCACAAGTTTAATTCATTGCATTCTAATTCTTACCAATATAGTCCAGAAACAGCAATATCTAAATCAATGGATGATTTAACCATCAAACCAATTGAAAGCCCACCACATAAGTTTTCCCAAAAGATTGAACCTGTTGAATCAAACGAAACCAAAAGAAAACTTGTTTCAAAGAGTTGGTCAGAGATTCCAAAAGAAAAACCAAAGGTAGCAGCATCAAAAAAGCCATATGTCTATAACAAACCTAAGCCTATGAATTTGAAAAGGCTCATGCAACAGCTGCCAAGCAAACTGCAAAAGCCTACCAAACCGTCGGCTTCTCCTATAACGTCACAAACTGTTGTTAAACAAAAAACTAAACCAGCTTCAAATATAACATACAACTATGTAAAGGCGAAATCTCCCCCGCAAAAAGTTGGCAATGCAAAATCAATGACAAAGACATCTGCATCTAATGGAAATTCCCTTGAGAGACCGCCTTCCAAAAAACTCGAGGAACCACCTCATAGTCCAACAATGGATGATCTCTTAAGTGGTTATGAAAACGATGATATCGATGATGTGTTAACCAAAGACAGATTTTTGACAAACGAAAAGGATCAAGATCAACTTATTTCCTCGATTCGTGGCATTGATCCAGTGGCAGCTAAGCAAATCTTGAATGACATTGTGGTTCGCGGAGATGAAGTTTATTGGGATGACATAATCGGGTTGGAAAGCGCGAAAAACTCTTTGAAAGAAGCCGTGGTTTACCCATTCTTGAGACCGGATTTATTTCGTGGCTTGAGAGAACCAACAAGGGGTATGCTTTTATTTGGACCCCCTGGTACGGGTAAAACCATGTTAGCCCGGGCAGTAGCCACTGAATCCCAATCTACTTTTTTCTCCATTAGTGCCTCGTCATTAACTTCTAAATATCTTGGTGAATCTGAAAAACTAGTGAAAGCATTGTTTTTGTTGGCCAAGAAATTGGCACCTTCGATTGTTTTCATGGATGAAATTGATTCGTTGTTAGGTTCGCGTACAGAAGGTGAATTGGAAAGTATGAGAAGAATCAAGAATGAATTTTTAGTTCTGTGGTCTGAACTTTCCAGCGCAGCTGCAGGGAGAGATTCTGATAATGATGACGAATCTCGGGTCTTGGTATTAGGTGCTACTAATTTGCCCTGGTCTATAGATGAAGCGGCAAGAAGAAGATTCGTAAGACGTCAATATATCCCCTTACCAGAGGGGGAAGCAAGAGTAGCGCAAATTAGAAAGTTACTACAATACCAAAAGAATACTTTGTCAGAAAACGATTACGAGGTTCTAAAGAACTTAACTGAAGGTTTCAGCGGGTCTGATATAACTGCATTAACCAAGGACTCGGCTATGGGTCCCTTGCGAGTATTGGGTGAAAAACTATTGCTGACTCCAACAGACCAGATTCGACCCATTAGTCTTGAAGATTTTGTGAATAGCTTGAATTATATTCGACCAAGTGTTTCCAAAGAGGGATTACGAAAACATGAAGAATGGGCCAGAAAATTTGGATCTTCGGGTGTATAGTAATAGCATAATACATATCATTTTAGGCTTTTAGAATGGCTTACTCCGGAGCCCACCGGATGTAACAACGGAAGAAATTTAATTTTCTAGGCAGTTCCATTCATTCCGAAGATCTCCAAATCTTCCACAGATTTTTACTTGACTACCACCCTCGCAAGTAAAAGAAGTGCTGCCGTGTGTTTCCCTTTTGAAGAAAATCAGGTGGCATTTCTTGGACCAATCAACAAGAAATGACCAAAAGCACTGGTCACAAGATTTTCAGAAACGCATCATCATTGGAAGATTCAATTATGTACTCAAATAGTTACCAAGGAAATGAATATACAAGAAATTTCAAGCGCATTTCTATTTTTTTTTTGTACGGTTTTTTGGGGTAATGCACACATAATGTGGATTTAACTCTCAGGTATACGTGAAATTCATAGTTTCTATTCCTTGGCTCATTCATCTTAAGTCTATTATAAGAATGTTGCAGGAACTTTTTTTTTATCGTTGTTTTGTGGATCGTTTAAAAAATATTTAAAATCTCTTTGTTTGATTAACCGAAAGTAACACAAAGTTATATCCATATTTCGCCGTGTACACAAACAAGAATTATCATATATTTGAAATTGCAATCTGTTGACAAGAAAATTTCCTATTACGTTCCTATTGAGCTCAATATATATCATTTACTTTTCTCAGTAATAACTATTCGGAGATATTCAATAAGTACCATAGCTAATAATGACGATCGGATTTAACAAAACAGAAATACCTCAAAGTGTAGAAATTTCTTGTAGAGAGGGGAGAATTAGCTTAACAAATGCAACATTAAAATTAGCAGATCCCTACATGCAATCCCTGATCTATGTAACTTGTGCTAATTGGACAATGTTATCTTCAACAAAAAAAGAAAAGGTAAATACTGAGAAATTTCCTCTCACAAACCCGTTACAATCATGCTTATCTATTTTTTTTTAGAATGTGGTATTTTCTTCTAGTTCCTCTCTTGGCTTTTTTGCCAAGTTCTTCGGGAAACTTAGTGGGATCTCCGTAGAAGGAATTTGCGTTGTCAAGATGCCAGCAATTCTTGCTCTTTGTTTATTTGAAAACTAGAGATGATCTCTTAGGTCATCTATTTATATTGTTGTTTTTTTTTGATGCCAGGATCCTTAATAGGTTGTTAAATTGTCAATTATAGAATCATGGTGGAAATCTCGAATACCGTTGTAACGGGAATATTGTTTTATGTGACGTCATACCCCAGAGATTTCCCCATTCTAAAAAAAAACAAGAAAATAATTTGACAGTGATAAAATAGTAGTTTCTTCCAGGCACATGCAACCACTGCAACATAAATCGTACAGCTACTCAAAATTAAGGGCAAAAATTTTATAATCGCGACTTTGGGAGCTATAACGAGCTGGATGTCAAGATATGTATATGTACTTGCAATAATCTATAAGGGGGGGGAGCATACTGCTATAAATCAAAAAATCCAATAGGTAAACATTTCTCCTGGCTTTCACATCCCTGTTGGGGTATAAATTAGGGTTGTTACGTTTCCTTAACCAGTATAACTTCTTACCACGTGATTTGTCAACAAAAAAATTCTAGTCAATGCGCGGGGATGTATTTTTAAGAAAGCGTGCATACGCAATTTCCAAGATTGTGCAATAATTCCGTTTACCAAGATTTATGGAATACCTGGTCACAACCTTGGAAGTTTCTTTCCATAAGTCAAGAAGCTTTAATGCCACGAACTTTGCTGAACTATCTGATATCCGGGGATATTCTTGTAGATGACCAAAACAATCTGTTTTTGAGAGCTGAGGGTTGGTACTATGCGAAGTCAACCATGTAGCATTCAATTATTGATCTTTATCAAAATGCTTAAATTAAGGGGAAGTCTAGAATACGGGAGCCTAAATAATTAAAATATCTTGGCAGAATTTCAGGACCAAAAAGTTCAAAAGTGGCCCCAAACTGTAATTGAATCAAGGGGGGTATTATACCCAAACAGACCAAACTGTATTTAATTTGCTCATAAGGTTTAATAGTTGCAACTTAAAATGATCTGCATCTAAAATGACGAGCAAACCGGGACAAGAAAAAGGGTATTCAAAACTGTGGTAATATAATCAAAATCGCCGTATCAACGCTGCGCTTGCAAGAGCAAGAAAATCAATCGATGTTAATTTTTTAGTACCAATTCTGGAAAATATTTTTTACCTAAAAATAAATCCCCATGCATATTGCATTATCAAGCATGGTAAATAATATTTTAATAAAGCCGTAAAAAAAATATTTTGTTTCAGGTGTAAATTTCAACCGAAGAAATTTCGTTGAGTATAACACTATCAAATCAAAGACTTCACCTACTCCTTGACACATGTAAACTCTATTGGGAATAGCATACGAACCTGTAACCAGAAAAATAAATGTTGTGACATTTTGCAAATGATCATCTAAAGCTTATAGTTCGGAATATATAGTAACCTTTCCCTGTTGCAAACAATTTGTTCTCTTTTTTCCTTTTTGTACCTCAATTCTAATTTTATAAGATTCCATAATTATATCATCTTCTGAAACACCTAAATTAATTATACCAATGACTGATATAGCTAGCCAAACATTTGGTCCTTGCTACCTAGACCGGCAATCAAGTCGTGATGAAGATACTACGCCTGAAAATTCACCTACCACCATTAATGATGTCCCTAGTGTAAGCCTGGAACCTCCCAATCGATTATATAGCTCAAGTGAAGTTTCTTTGCCTAGTTTGATAAATAAGAGTCTGTCCTATCACTATTCGCCTGCTCCTTCGTTACTGTCACTGACCCCTTCCCTGATTGGTCAGCAAATTCCAAACACTTCACTTGCAACTTTGCAACCACAATCGCAACTACAATCACGACAACAATATCAACAATATTTTCCTGCAAAATCTTTAATAGATGGGTATCCCCACGTAAGTTCTACACTTTCTGAATACTCGCTAGAGTCACGTTCATATCAATCCCTGACCACTTCATCACTTCCACCAATTGCCATTGGTCCTCCTCCCCCAATCACTCATAATTACTCGCAACCATTCCCTCGTCCTGCTACTCAACCGGTTGCTCAGTACTCACAACCAGTTCGCCAATTGCCGGAGCCGAGACAATATCCAATTGTAATGGCTACTGGAATTCCTTCATTTACAAACATTCAACATAATAATGTTCAGACTCCAAACAATCAGCCGACATATGTAAACTCGGGCTATGAGTATAGAACACAATACGTACCTATTCCTAGCATTCCACAGTTGAATTCTACACCTCCTTCACAGACTCAATTGCCAGGTAGCCCTATTGGGACATTAGCACCTGTGGATACCAGGCATATTTACTACTCAAACTTTAGTTCAGGGATCAACAGGTACAACACTTTACAATCTCGGATCAAGGCAAAGGCGCCTGTTACCAAGAGAAAAACAAAGCAATTAACTACATGGACCCAATCAGAAGACGAGTTATTGAGAGGGCTCAAGGAGGTTCAAAAGTTAGGATGGCGTGAGATATCTACATTTTTCCATGAACGTACACCAAATGCATGCGAGTTCAGATGGCGTCGAATCATTCGTAGTCTTAATACTACAACCAATGCTGTTGGAAAGACATCGCCAAAAACTAGGAAGTCGCCCATGCTAATCAAGTCCTCGAAGAATCAAATGACTGCAGTAACAAATATAGACTATCTTTTGAATTAAAGTGTCCGCATAAAGAAAAGAGGCTCCCGATATGTATGAACTATATACGCGTATCTATACTATGTAGAGGAATTGAAATTGACTTGCATCATAAATACCCAGATTCTTCTGAAGAAAAAAAAAAGTAAAAAAACTATATTATGATTCTCTCTATCGTGCAAAGCGCTATGACGAAAGGTTTTTCCACTTTTTAAAATTTTTTGTTACTTCGACTGGCATACAGTAAATAGGATCAATTTCTTTAAAGTTGTACTTTTTCCAATCTATTAAACTTAAACCAGTGATTCCGAAGCAGGTATGATAAATATCAGTTGCATTGTCGGGACGGTCACTTATTCCACCTTCTTTCAAGTCTTGTGCAGAGAGGATAAAACCTTCCAACTTTTCCAAATCTACCCAGTGCTTCTTGTTCAATATTGCCAATGATGAGAGAACCCACCAACTGTAACAGACATCTGGTAATTTCTCTGGTCGTCCGTTAAAACCTCCACTTGGGAGAACTTGTCTTTCACTTAGCCAGCTTGCAAGTTTGATATCTTGATTTATCAAGTGCAAGTTGTCAGTTATAGCCAATGTCCCAACACAAACAAACACTTGTGCAGCATGACTTTCTGCTCCTGGGACCATTCCGAAAGATCCATCGAAATTTCGGCATTTCATTATAAAATCAACAGCTGGATCTGCTATCTCCTTGGTCAACTCATCCAAGAGTGACAATGCAGAAATTGCAGTGTATACAAACCTGGTATCTACTTCTCCAAATCTATCTCCCTGGAAGCTACCATCGGGAAGTTGTAACTCTTTGATAAATTTCACTAACTTGGTTCTCTTTTCGCTTGATATCATAGTCAATTCATTGTCGTATATACGAAGTACTTGGAGTGCTGATAACGTGGACAATATGTGAGAATCATGCTTTGGAAATGAACCAAATCCTCCAGATTTATCATCCCAACAACTTAATATGAAATCAATTACTTCAGCTTTTGGTAAGGCGTCTAGGCTGTTTATTGTGGCTAATGTGGTGATACCCCAATACAACCCATTCATTCGAAGGTGTTCGCTTAGCCAGTATTCAAATGATCTATGTGAATCCTGTTCTATGACATACTGTATGTGCTTATCCTTCACAAAGGTAACATCCGTCATTGTACAATTGAGAAAGAGAGAGAGAGGGATAGTTGTACTAGAATTACTACATCTTGCCTCTTTTTGATTCTTCAAATTTTGTCTTGACTATTTACCAATATTTTTTGAGTATTTGCACGACTCTTGATCTATAATAACAGCCAAATTTTTGCAGCCTTCTATTAAAAAGAAAAAAAAAACAAAACTTAAAAATGCAAATCTTTGAATTCAAACTTCTTCAGACTTGGATGATATTCGGCATAATTGAGTTTCCTATTATTTTCACTAACAGCTTGTCCTATATTAACCACTTTACAGCCATTATAAGTGACTTCAAAATTATCAAATCCCGCATCATGGAGAATGAGAACAGTAGGCAAAGGTTCAATACGAAGAGCATGGGCATATTGGGGGTTGATCAATTTCAAATCCTTAGTGTAGGGCTGTAAATTTCCTTGATCCAATAAAGTTTTGACTAATTTTCTGGCATGCTTGATCTTGCTGGACAAGATTTCTGTTCTGTTCCCACCCTGTACAATTGACTCAATTCTCTCTTCGTAGATGGCCGAATCTCTTCGTGTTCTTTCTTGTTCCAGTTCTAAGTCACTAGTAAAGACAATATCGTTTCTCTTGCACTTGTTCATATATTCATCTTTTATAATGACAATCTCTTGTGATAAGTAGTTTATTCTCATTGGATTCCAGCCGAGAATTAGATTACCCCTAGGTAGTAATTCTTCTAACCTATTAACAAATGCATTTGGTATTGATCTTTGAGGAAAATAATTCATACTGGAAGCACCTAGTGAATATCCTGATTGCCAAGGGTCGTTCTTTCCTGGAATTAATACAAGCTTACAAGTTTGAACAATATTAGGGTAATTGCCAAGTAAGTTTGTGAGGGAATCAAAATTACTTTTGTATGTTTCTGATTGAGATATAGCCGTAGTTGAAGAGCTTGTGGTGTGCAAAGGTTGAGAAGAAAAGGATCCTGTGAGCACTAAGGCTAGTGGAGTTGATTTCTCATCTGATTCAATGGACTCAATTATTGAGTTTTCCAATCTTTGGAAAAACTTCTTCAACCCATCTAACACCTTAAATGAATCGAGAAAGCAATCAGAACCGACGAATATGAACTTATGATCAATGAGACTCCTTTCTAAGGTTGTCAACTTCCGTTTCAAAGTCTTGGTTATCTTTGTAATCTTTTCCCCAGAAACAGCGGCTTGTTTGTGAATTCCCAAAAAGTCCACGTTCCCGTATGCATCCAAACTTTTCTCCCTTCTCTCGGCTGGCGGTTGACCAATAGTACTAACATAGAAACAACCACCTATATAGTCATGAGCTTGGTTTGAAGAACCTCCTGATGCAGAATATATACCTTCAACAATTACAAACATCCCCGTGCAATAAAAAGAACCTTCTGTTTTGTGGGTTTGAGAAAGATTCAATTCAATATTATCTGTTGAATCTTCCAAGATATACTGATCATTGGCATTTTTGGATAACAATCCGAAAAGGATAAACTTCTGCCCATCTCTACCTAAAACATTCTTAATTAATGTAATTTCATTGGCAAGATTTCCATCTTTCAATGACATGCTAAGGGAAGAAATACTGACGGTTGAAGATTTCTGGAAATTCTCGTTTCTTGATAATCTATCCAGTAATAAATGATATCTATTGTTGAACGTGTCTATGGACAACAGTAAGTTCTCAGATAAACTTTGAAACAATGATCCCTTCTTCTTGGTACTGATATTGAATTGCTTCCTACTCTTATCAAAAATACTTCGTGGTTGATCCTCAGGAGTTATGAATTTAAAATAGTCATCCCAATTAAGTGCATCTTCTCCAACGTCAACAATAGTGTCAGATCTTGTTGCCTTATCACTGAACGACAGAGTTTCAGATTTTTGGTTCATGTTTTTTATAATCTGTTTTAAACCAGCGCCATCTATGAACAAACCACGGTCTTCCACTTTCCATATCTTGGCTATATCTTCGAGGAATTGGTGTGTACGAGGTCCTTTCCAATCAAACCCAAATTTGAAACTGATGGTTTCAGTGAGGACTGCTAGAGCGTCAGTGTTGATATTCAAACCATGTTTCTTTGACAAAATTCTGAACGCAAACGGGCGCAAGTTTGAGGGTTGTAACTTGATCGGTAACGATGTAGTTGACTCCATTTTTACTTTTGGTAAGGACTATGGTGTTGTTTTAAGAATGAATAATAACCAGAAATTAAAGAACGACGCGTCTTATATTTTTACGGTTTTTTTGTGCGGCTTTTTTTTTCGGTGAGATCAAATTTTACAGATGGTAGCGATGTGTATTAATAGTACATAAAATAATTAACATTGACTTTAAAGGGTTTCTTGAGTAATATTCTGGTATATGGCCAGAACATCTACCCCACTTGTTTTATACTCGTCCAAGATTTTGCAATCATTAATTAAATTCTTAACCTGAGCCAGCTTGTAGGAAAGAGTGTTCAATCTCTTTAAACAGAATAGGTTGCTGAGCATCTTTTCATAATAATTTCTTGAACCCGAAGACTCTGCTATCGGGTCAATTAAATTCCAGATCTTTGATTTGGCATTGTTTAAAAAGTTTTCTACTTTATCATAAAATTTGTCATAAGGTTCAAAGTCCGTGTCAGCAAGCAGTAGGGTAAACTCTTTCAAATCTGTTAAAGCATTGTTAATGTTCTCCTCTGTCCTCTGATATTTGTTTGCTGCATTAGATTCAAGGAGTGATACTGGTAACTCCTCAGCCGGATATTCTTGTATCAATTTATGTATTTTTTCTTCAATCTGGGCAGATTCTTTATAGATACCATGCAATATAGTATCATTCTCTAACTTTGACTTTAACCTTTCTCGAAGTTCCATTTCTGTACGAATGATTTTATTTTTTTCAACCTGGGCATCAAGTTCTTTTGTGAGATCGTCTAGTCTAAGCTCCAAGTCATATTTTTCATGTTCCAGATACTCGAGTTGTTGGACTATCTCCTTTGCCTTGTCATCTTTAGTTCTAATTTCAGCATTGAGAAGTTCAATAGTTTCCTGAAGCTGGGCCTTTTCTTGTTCATACTTTATCTTGAGATCATCGGTATCCTTAATAAATTGTTCAACAAGTTTTTCGTTATTGGAGATTTCATGCTTCAACTCTTCCTCGAGTCTATTGTATTGCTGTTGAAGAGCTTTGAATCTTTGATGTTCAATGCTCAACTCTTTTGAATGTCTAATGGCTTCATCAACAACATCTTTTTCAGAATCAAATTCAAATTGTCTTCTTGTTCTTACTGACTCGGCTGGTTCATGGAAGGCAACTTTCTTTTCAGCAACTGGGTCGATATGGAGAACATTCCTGGCAGAATTCTTTAAAATTTTTACATCATCACTTTCTCCTGGTTTAGAGAAGTATTTGTATAACCGAGAAAGAATTCCTGGGCTTTCTTGCACGTTATGTTTCTTTCTTGGCGTCTTGGTTATTCTATAATCCCCTGATCTTATCGGAGTGCTTCCCAAAACTTTATACAAAGATTTAGATTTACGCTTGGTAGAATCTAATGGTGAATTTAATGACTTTATCGGAGAACCTAATCCGGTATCTCTTTTGGTGTAGTAATCTCTGGCTCTTGCACTTGCATAGATCGACTGGTTCACTCTATCAACACCATATTTTGACAGCCTACTGTCAAAATAAGTGCTATTATACTTACTTTTCAAATCATCGTTTGTAAGCTTCCTGCTATATCTTTCCTCGTTTAATTGGGATCTAAATGGCTTAGTTTCTGAATAATTTTTTGCAAATCTTTCGGAAGTGGTAGTCGTTCTAGTGGAGAGAATAGCAGGTTCTTTGTTATAGCTACTCCAAGATTTGAGTGGGTCTCTTAAAGGAACTCTATCTCTGACAATGGGTGAAACATCTCTATATGCTCTGTCAGGACGAACGTCGTTGTACCTATCGGGTTTGGAAAACGAACTGGTGGTAACTGGATTTTTGTCGTTATGATCAGATAATGTTGGATAAAGAGATTCGCCGTTATTCCTGGGGTTGTAGCCTAACTTCCTAGAACGCTGGTATTTGTCTAAAAGACTGGACATGCTGATTGTTATTTGTGGTTACACGAGTGTACAAATGAAAACAGATCGAATTTCTGTTGTGTTTTTTTTTGTCAACTTCGGCGACTATCAACTTTTCGCGTCCTTATTTTCCAATTATTCGTGTCGTATTTTATTTCGCGGGGTTGAGCCACTAACTACATCTAGGTCTATGACTTAAGGGTTAAATACATATAAATTAGAATTACATACTTAGCAAACACTTTCAAAGAGACCTAATACCTCTAGCAGCCAATATCAATTTCTCCACAGAGCTCTACCTTTCTGCTAGAAGAGGACAAATATATCTTATAGGTTCCAGTTTGAATAATCCATTGTTGAGATTCAGGATCCCAAATACTTAAATCTCGATGGAGAATATTGAAATAAACCTTTGCGGATTTCCCTGGCTCCAAAAATACTTTTTCAAACCCTCGAAGGACCCGGGGTGGTGATGGCAAAATCGTGCTTGGAAATTCAATATATAATTGACTGACATATCCTCCCTTTAGTTTCCCTTCATTGGTCACTTCTGCACATACCTCGTAAAGTACTTCCCAAAGTGCAGGATTACCTCCTAACCCTCCGCCAGCTAAAACTGGAGCGGTTGGCTGGTCTGGATCATAACCTCGGGGGTATTCGTAATCATCTTGGTCATCAAGCGATCTAACATTCTCATTGTACAAATAAGGATAGATATATCCGGGAGCAGGATCCATTTCATCGTGGGGAAATAAAGCATCTTCAGGATCACATACATCATCTTCGACTAACTTGTATATTGGTAGATATTCTTGAGGATAGGGTAGATACTCTGAAGGAGGGTTGATTTCTGTGATCTTTAAATTGCAAACTTTAAAGGAAGTATAAGATAATCCAAATCCAAATTCAAATCTAGGTTTAATATTATGCTTATCAAAGAATCGATAATCCAAGTAGATATCACGATCAAAGTTATCCTGAGGATTCCTATCTCCGCCCAAATCATCAATTATAGGCACATAGTGTTGCTTCTTTCTTGCCAAAGTGAAAGGTAATTTACCAGAAGGATTTGTATCACCAAATAACACATCTGCAATGGCTTGTCCCACAAATTGTCCCAAAGGTGGTGCAAATATTACTGCAACGACATTTTTATGTTCTATCCATTTCTCCATGCTTACGGGTCCAGTTGAAGTCACGACAACCACCGTCTTCTTACACTTATCTGCAATAGTTTCAATCAACTGATCTCCATTGTGCCATAAGGATAAGTTTTGACGATCTCCAAAGTTATCTTCAACATATACATAACCTTCTCCGGAAAAGGTATTAACAACCACGATAGCCAAATCAGCATAATCGGCAAGATCTTCCACATTATCCAAATCCCATACACTGCTAGAATAGTCAATCATGATACCTCTATCTCTTGCCTTTTGAGCTATGGCTTCATAAGGGGTGATTACAAATGGATTATTCACTGCTGCTGATCCCCAACCAGAAGTTAGCACACCATCAACACAACGTTGGTCCCTGCAATTAAATCCATTTGGATCGGGACCAGCGCCTTTACCAGCAACCAATATTCTCCTTATCCCGCTACCTTTATCTATTGGAAGGTGATGACCCAGATTCTTCAATAACACAATTGCTTCTCTGGCTACTGTTAAGGCAGTATTGTCACTAAACTCAGATCTAGCATCAACATGCCAATTCTTTTGGACAATTGGACCAAAATGCTGGTATGGGAATTCTTGACCATATGTATGATGGGTCCAGGAACTGAAATTAGGAACATCTTCTTCGGTAGGTAATGCCACCGATTCAATGGCGAAAAAGGGTGCCAAGATTCTGGTGACCATGTCGTTTAATCTCTTTTGACTAATTGTTCCATTATATACTGATCTGGTTAACAAGGCACCCCAATATGATTTTCCAGTTAGCCAATCATCAAATACTTCTCCAGGCATTGTCATATCCAACCCGGCTAAAACTGAATTAACTCCACTATGTTGAGCACCCCAATCAGAAACAACAAATCCTTGGAATGAAAGTTCTTCTTTGAGAAGGAAATTTAAAAGATAAGAGTTCTCGCAGGCATAGGTATTATTCACTTGATTATAAGAACACATAACACTAGCCACACCTGCTCTAACCACATCTGCAAATGGCCAAAGGTAAACTTCATGCATGGCCCTGTCTCCAATGTTTGAGCTGATTGCACTTTCCAACTTATCCCATCCATTTTCCTCCCATTCACCAACTTGTCTGAAATGCTCTTGTTCATTACCAATAAAATGCCTAGCAGTGGCAAGAACTCCTTCATCTTGCATTCCTTCTACAGTTGCAGCACCACCCACGCCTTGTAAGTAAGGATCAGCACCAAAACTTTCCCAATTTCTTCCTCCTGCAGCTTTCAATCCCATTGGTCCAATCGTGGGACCTAATGCAATATGGACACCTTTCTTTTTATGTTCTTTTCCAATTGCTTTGCCTCTTAAGTACATTAACCCTTTGTTGAATGTAGCCGCTGCAGCAAGACCTGAAGGAAAATGAGTTACAAAATCAGTAAATCTGACGCCATTGGGGCCATCTTGAAGACAAAGGTTAGGAACTCCTAAGCGAGGAATGGATCCAGTGTTACCAACACAGGGGCCAGATCCCCACCCGGTACCTGTTGTCAAGTTGACCTTTTCTGTAATGGACATTTTTTCAATTATCTTGCGGGCTTTTTCAAACGCCTTCTGCCAAACTTTATCCAATCTCCCTCCAATTGCTAGAATCTTGTGTTAGTACGAAATAATAACCTTATTTGTTGAGAACGGTAGTATTTACGAGAAGGGTAGTATGCGGGGGAACAGAAGTAATCGTCTTCATTTTCTATGGTAAATAAAGGAACTTCTTGATGGCGGGATCGTTTTTCAAGTAATCGATTGGATGCATTAGAAAATTTGGAATTAAGGGTGAATGTAACGTTTTCTGAACATAAGATGGACAATATGTAGAAGTAGACTAATATGATTGAAGGTAGTAGCCTCATGTTGTTTTGTTAAGAAGTGGTGAGTGTTGCTTAATTTAGAGATTTGGCAGCCAAGTTGGATTTTATTGTTTTTTTTATTATTATTATTTCTATGCAAAATCTTGTGCGATTGTTCACAGCTATAAAATTATGTACACTTTATATTACAACTAAACAATGCAATTTTTTATCATGAGGTCATATGCGCCGTCACCTGGATTTGAGTGACGATATTGGGGGCAATATTCGAGCTTTCTCGATCTAGTTGAGGAAGAGTATTTGAACGCTTCATGGTCGGTGGTAGGTTAGACGGTTGTCTGGGTATCGAGTTAACTTCTGGCTTTGATGATTTTGTAGCATATTGAGATGACGATCTATATTGGTTGGAAATATTATGATTGCCTTGTAAAGGAGATGTCGGAGTAGAATGCAAAAGGTTGGAAAGTGCCGCATGTGATAATTCAAACTGTTTGCTTGGAACAGGTGGTGGTTCGTCGACTTCTTTTACTATTTTCAAAGTCGAAAAGGAATCAAGCAAAGTATCCTTCTTGGGACTTAATTTTTCACCCTTGTGTTTTAATACAACGGTTGTATTTGGGGTCCCTTGCTCTTCTTCTTCTTCTTCTTCTTCCCCGGTCTTGTTCCCGCTGTTATTAAATTCCGCATCCAAATCTACCGACACTGTAAGTACCAGGCGTCGTCTATTGGAAGTTTCGTGAAGAAATTTCTCTAAATTTTTGATTGCTGCATCAGTATCAAGTAATAATGCGCTCTCAAAATATCCTGGTCTGGAATCATCAATCTTCATGGAGTTCTTATACTTTATTCCATTGAATAAATTGAATAATTCACCTCTATAATTCTTTGGGAGTTTGTTTTGTGACAAGTAGACACTGTTGAATTTATCTGGATGTTTCATGAATAATGATACAACTGGTTTCAACTGTTTTATCTCTGATAGTTTGTTCCTTCTTAAGTCTATCTTTTCCAAGGAAAGCAAATTCTCCAACCCAGTCAAATCAGTCAACTTGTTATTATTCATATTGAGGGTAAGCAATTGCAGCAAGTTCTTGGGTAATTTCTTTAAAGAAGTGATATAATTATCAGCAAAGTTCAAGTATTTGATACTAACTAACTGATCTAACCCTTCTGGTAAATCTTCCAACAAGTTGTTTGACAAGTTAAGTTTCACTAAATTGGAAAAAGGTTTTAATGTATATGCAGGCACTCGAGAAATAGATGTTTCTGAAATAGTCAATTGTTTTAGGCAAGCCCATTTGGAATCAGGGAGAATTTCGTAGTCTTTGTTACCAGTATAATTGTCATGAAATTCTAAATCTTTGGGTAAAGAGCCAGCTCCTGCCCAATGTGAGCCACCATTTGCTATTTCTGGTTTGCTATATCTGAATGCATTGTTTTGGAATTGAGGGTATTCTGCAATTTCACTAAATGAATCATCAGCACTACTGAAATGGGAATTGTTTCCAACTTCAGTAAGTCTACGTCCATTCTGCCTATATGAATTGAAACTTGTCCTTCCTGACTCATCATCTATAACCAAATTGAATAAAACTTCTCCAATATTGCTCACTTTACTTTTTCTTATAATCAATATTCGCAATTGTTCACTTAAAATATGCCAACCAAATATTTCATTGGGTTCGTAATCGTTAATTTCCAATACTTGCAAGTTCTTGAACATTTTCACAGGAACTGAGGTATCACATGGATATTCTTCGTATGAACTAATACTATTAATGTGTGTCTTTGGACTTAAGATCAAACACGGAACTTTAGTGAAGGAAGAGTACAAGTACTTGATATCTTTATTGATGACCTTAGGGTCCTTGCTGAATGCAAAAGATCTCCAATAAACTGAAGCATTGGAAACTATGGACTTGACTGAGTTCATTGAAGTTATGGATCTAGTGTCACTATCGAAATGTTTTGAAGTTCGGGCATTGTTAGCAAGAAAGGATATGAAAGTTGGCTCTTGGTTAGGGTTGTCCAACTTGACATTCAACGGTCCCACGTCTACATCCAAGGGTGATGAATCTATTCTTTCATTGAGATAGTATAAATGATGCATGGTGAAACTTAATCGAAGGGGTTGTACTTTAAGGCCAGTGTTTCTGTTTTTGGAAAAACAAAGCAACCCATTAGCCAAAGCTTCTTCGTTCTTCCTTATGTATGTGGACAATCTCTGGATATAAACATCTCCTTCTATGGAGTTAACATTATAGCTAAATGTCCCCATACTTTATACACAAGATCACCTTCCTATTACAATTGTTGTTGTTGTTGTTGTTGGTTTGTATCTGGAACACGACTTTTCAATGCGTCTTTTAAAAGGAACTCTAAAGGAGGGGTACCGGTATCTTTGAATGAATGAATAAAGGAATAATCGGTCAGCAACTATAAGCGAATCCAGAATCGATCTATAGTTCTGGTTATCAAGTAGTAAAAGAGAATTCTATAGCAATCTTAAGTAAAGTAAATTCCTCTTGGGTTGGTATTTTTTTTTTGCCTGATGTACATTTAATTTAAGTGCCCTTTGTTGATAGTTATCTTAATTGGGATGAATTGAAATTTTGTATTATTTTTTTTTTTCTGTTGTTGTTTTTTTATCTTTGTGTACCTGCTTTTAATAAAACAATAATTACTAATAATTAATTGTGGCTAAAGGAAAATTGATTACGTCTTTCCAGCTGCCATTTCTATATTTTGAATTTAACTTTTGCAACCACCAGCGGGCTCAAGCATTATGCTATGATTATGAGCATATGTACACCATACTGAATCATGTAGATTATCTAATTAAACTCAAGAGAAAAAAAT
The DNA here is from genome assembly GCF_000223485.1 of Spathaspora passalidarum NRRL Y-27907. NCBI lineage: Eukaryota > Fungi > Ascomycota > Pichiomycetes > Serinales > Debaryomycetaceae > Spathaspora > Spathaspora passalidarum. The sequence goes on along the minus strand of NW_006767426.1, from coordinate 202,455 downwards.
AATAAAAAAAAAAATTTTTTTTCAAACACAGCAATATAAATATAGAAATGAAAATACTACCAAAATTGTTAACTTCAATCATCACAAACATCACCATTTCTCGGAGGATTTTAGTAAGCTTTATATTATATTTCCCTAATTGAAGCTCTTGACGGAGCTACTTTGATCGTCATAATGTTGTGACGCATCAAATTGACTGGTTCTATCAGAAGTTCGAACACTGGTGGCATAGGTACTGCTATTTCCAACCGTAGGCTGTACACTCAATCTTTCCATTATAGAAGCAGGGGGGATTGCAGTTGTACTGCAGTTTGTATCTATACTTCTTCTTCTGATTCTTCTTGACGAACTTGCCAATGTAACAATTGATTCACTATCTCGATCGAGGCCAATAGGAGATGCTACCGACAAAGTATTTCCAAAGGTTATTCCGGTTGGGGTACCAGCTCCGGTATTATTGTTCGGGGCAAAGGTATAATTGGTATTCGAGCTTGGTGCTAATGATGTTTCTGCGGTTGAAGCAATCAAAGAAGTTTGATCGTGCTGATTGTCACTAATAATCGAAGCTGATTTTGTCGATTGGGATGATATTATAGATTTTAACGGGATTGTACTTATATTGTCACTAATTTGGTCACTTAATGCCCCAATGGAACGATCATCTGGACTGGTAAAATCACGAATTGTTAAATCGGCATTTCCTTCCTCGTCAGAGTTAATCCCTTGATTATCTTCACTTGACTTTGTTGCTGAGTCCAGGGCTGATCTGCGAGTCCTTGTTCTAGGTGCATGGGTGTTTCGCATATGTGTGTCTGAAGATGTTGTCTGAGGTCGTTGCAGATTCAGATCGTGTTGGTTCGCAAGATTCACGTGGTGAACGCGGTTTTGACCTTGCATCAATCTCCGTACCCATCTGAATCTATTTCTGGGAGCTTGACGTTTGTCACCAGTATAATTGTTAACTGTAAACATAAAATGTTAGTAATCAGGCTATGCAATGCTCCAAATGACAGGCTGTCGCAAATACATACTTTCAGGAGAGGACATATTGATTAACTAATTACTTAGCTTAAAACTGTATCGATAGATGGATGTGTAGTAGCGGGAAAGCAAGTTGTATTTGGGTAAGTCCAGTGTAAGTATCGACCGACTTTAAATGTTGTTTTTTAGATTGAGAGAGAAATAAAAAAAAAAAAAAGGTAAGAAAAAGAAATAATAATTTTTTTCTCTCCCCTCGTTTCTAGTAATCTTTTTGTTTCTTACATTCTCTATCCTAACGACATAGTAAAGATGAGACTTGACTCCATAGGCATATCTAAGTTCACATAACATGTGATTACGCCACTCAATTTGGGTACTCAATCTTACGTTTTCCGATTGCATTCACTATCCAATCTCCTGTCCTGTTGAGTTAACGACACACAATTAGCGCGCCAAAAAAAAAAAAGGACGTAGCACTCTAGATCTAAGCATAGCTTATTTTAGCGCAAAAATAATTGCCATCACGTTAGCATTTGTGAATAATTTTCTGGTAGATAAAAATTATTTTATTAATAGTAATAAAAAAGAATGCGCAAACCCGGAATCGAACCGGGGGCCCAACGATGGCAACGTTGGATTTTACCACTAAACCATTTGCGCTAAGTGGGAAATGCTCCGAGACGGGGAATTGAACCCCGGTCTACCATGCGACAAACGGTAATTCTAGCCACTAAACTATCTCGGACTTTTTTTCTGATGAAAAATTTTCCTTGTTTTTCAAGTTAAGGTTAGATCATGTGCTGTTAAAATTACTAATAATTTGAAGAATAGTGGTAGAAATTGATTCAAATTTGGGGGGAATGTATCAGGAATCTTCTAAAATTGGGTACAAAAAGAGTTTAGTGTGAAACTAGTAAGTATTTGTACATCCAACTAGGTTTTTATAATTTCAGAATTTTTTGGTGGAAACTTTCTGTAAATAATTTATAAATGGTTGCAAAATTGTTGAAATTGTCATATTTCGAACATTACTCTTTTAAATACTCATACGGTTAGATAATTACTGCGTTTGGTTGTTTCACCACACTTTAGATATATAGCAATGATTTTATCACATAGAAATTACCACATATTACAGATCACTTGGGAGTTCAAGTAGACAATACCGTATAAACACAACTTGAATGCAAACTTCTTTGGATAATTTTAGAGCTAATCTGACCCTTTAAAAGAACCAGCAGTTTATATATATAGTAGTGCAGCTTATCAATGATCCTAAAATGGAGAATATTAAGCAACAAAGGTCAACCATGAGTTTGAATATTCGACTATTGTTTCGATCACGCTCACTAAAACAGAGTAGAATATCAATCCTGATTTAGGGGACATCCCTTTATTGTTTTCACACTGCCAATTATAGGTTAAGTTAACTCTTTAGAATCAATATTGTTCAGAGATGGAGCGAAGTCTGTGAAGATCGTTTGCAATTTATTAAAAATGGCACGAGCAATTGCAACTCGGATACAAGTTAAAGTAATTGGTATCTAGTAATCAACTGATTCTACTGGACCAATATAAATCTAACTAATATCTTTTTTGCTTTATGTAAACATATACATGTATGTATAATACACTATATAATATGTGAATAATATAACCAACCATCAAATACTAAAACTAAAATATCAAATAACAGGAACGTTAAAAAAAATAAAGAATAAACTGATGAAACAACCAATAATTTAAAAATACATTATGAACAGAATTAGGAAAGCATTTCACCATGACCCAGAGTTTATCAGTAACAACAAAACAAAAAAAAAGTAGATGCACCTTTAATCTCATTCATTCTTTCACTCTTCTTTATAACCCAAAAATAGAACAACAAATATATGCAAAATGACAATAATTAATGATGAACAAAATGATAATATACAAGTAATTAACAATGAAAGTTCCTCTAACAATTAAAAAAAAAGTTTCAAATTGATGCCAGCATGTCCTAAGACAAATTGGAATCTCTATCACCAAACTCTAATAAACAATAATAACAACAAAAAAATGCGTGTATTTCTTCATTTCCCTTTTCATAATCCAAACAAATCAATAATATCTTAAACAACCCAGTTATAGATTGTTACAATCTCTCAATTTGATGTGTTTGAACAAATAGAAAATACTCTTCTATCAAAGAAAAATATATTCTTTAAACAAAACAAGGATAAAAATCTAATTAATAGATATGCCTCACCAAATAATCCTTCAAATTATTCCCTGATAATTTAACTTTCATATAAAGCACACCTAAAAAAAACTCCAGAATTATAAATAAAAAAAGGGGGTTTTCTTTTCTCCATCATTATCATCATTTACCATCCTATTCCTCATTCAATATATGTCATATGCAAAAAAAGTTCAAGTACATCCTACTCCTTCATAAACAAAACAGAACACAAAAAAAAATAAACTCCAAGACAAAACTAAAATACAATCCAAATTCTATTATTACAATTTGGCGGCGTTCATTATTTGTTCTGAATTGCAGGAGATCCAATCCTCATTTTGGTTTGAGGATTAATGATTTCCAAAGGTTTCTTAATTCTAGGAGTATGAATTCTGGGTGAAGTATTACTAGGTACACCTGGTGTTGTACTTGAGGATGGTAAATCTTGTGATGGAGAAAATGTAGTTGCAGTATATGGATTAAACTTCTTCATTGTTGGACTAGTATGGAATGTCTCAGGAATATCTGGGCAGAATTCTAAATCATCTTCGATATCAAATGATTTTGATAAATAGTATCTTAATCTAGGAGTATGGAATGAATAACTTGATCCAACTCCTGAACCAATACTGGCTGCCAAACCAGAGCTGCCAATGCTTGAACCACCAAGGGTATTGCTGAGCATCGAACTAGCACTGCTAGGTTGTGTGCCAGAACTTGTAAGTGAGCTGGATAAACTATTATTTGAAGAACCGGGAGGCGAAATATAGGTGATATTTGCCGAAGGGCTCGTATTGTTTATTGCGGTAGCATGCACCAAATTAGGTGAATACTGTTGGTAATTTGTATAAATGTATTGATTAGCCATTTTTCAAAAGTTGAGATGCGCTTAGATTTTTATACTATCATAGACTGTGGATCAAGATTTTCTTTGAGTTTTCAAAATAGACAGTGGCGACTTTTAAAAACAACAACAAAAAAATATTCGAGTGGTTAAGTAACTATTGTGTGTGTGTGTGGGTAAATGTCTGTAAAGTGATGTATGCGTTTTACTAAATAGTGGTAATCGTCGTGAAAGTATTATGTGAATTACTATAAGAATAGGAGTGGTTTCTAAAAAAACTGGAAATATGGAAGTTATTGAGTGATTTTAGTAAATGTGGTAGTAATTTCTTTTTTTTTTTTAATTCCCAATTGGGATTTGGTACTAGCATTTTGAACAATATTTGTGCACAATACACGACCATTGATCACCCATTAATTTTGTTGACCCTTTTTGCTGGTCCCCCCCACTTTTTGACTAAAAGTGCACGACTAAGTTGCCAAACAAGAGCTAATTAATAGGAGAAAAATACTTAAGAGATTGTTACAATAATATTGATGACGTGTCAGTTCTAATATTTCTAAATCGGCTTATGATTTGAAGCTACCGTTGAGATTGTTTTACTTACGGGGAGTTTTCAGGAAGGGATATTTCGCTTGGATCGAATACTGATTAGGATAAAAAAATAATTTCTGGTCATTCATTTGTAACATGCAAAATTTAGGACCCTAACCAGTAAACCTGCGTGAAACTAATTTTGTCCAGGGATTACAAAAAGTTTTTGCAACCAACATTTAGAATCAGCCTTACTCTTCAATAAACCAACTTAATTGCAGAAAAACTAGGAGTTGTCAAGATGCAAAGATTATATACGATAAAATTGGATCAACAGTTCAATGATATATCATTTCCTATTTACGTTATAAATCTTCTCCAAAGGAAACATTCACTAACCAACTTTTGATAAGCAATACTAATCCAGATAGAACTGCATTCAAACTAAATACAACACGGTCAACTTACAGATTGAGGTGGATTAATGTAAAAAAAAACAACTATTTCTTGTTGTCAGTTCTACAAAACCGTTTACGAAAAAATACAACTTGCATCCATTATTTTTTAACATTCTCCACAATACGCGCTCTATATTTGTAATCAAGGGGATGCTCAGCAAACCTTTCAATTGTAAAACTTCTCTTTCTAAAAAAAAAATAGTTTGGAAATGGAATTGTCTTTGATAATAAGTCTCCTACAATCATGGCCGATTGAAGTGGTGCAATTGATCTTCAGCTACTTAGACTTCACCTATCTAAAAGTTATTGTTGAGTCAGGAGGACCCTTGAATTCAATTGCTTTTGAAGTGTACTACAAAAACATTGAAATATTAAACGGAAAAGAGCTTGCAAATCTTTCAGGAGAAAGTTCTCTAAATATAGAAAAGGTTCACTCTAGAGCAACAAAGGATAATGTGGTATACATGAACAGACTGGAGTTTATTGAATTCCGGAATTCGCACCCTTTGTACAATATCAACAACATAGCAATTGAAGCTAGAAACCTATTTCATTTGTCTCAAATTCCACAAATATTGAAAAATATTGTATCCATAAACCTTTCTATACCAAACAGTGCTGATCTAGGGATGTTACATGTACTACCTGAGAACATCGTATCGATTATTATTTCGCCAGATGACAATGATTATCTAGACAATTATGCTTTCCCTCCACAATTGCAATTTTTTAAAAGTTTGTCGGGTAAAATAAGAAACATAAACGATTTCCTCAGTAAACTTCCCCATTTACAAGTATTAGATTTGAAAACCAGCCACATCCCTCTCAATGAGTTGGTAAATATTTCTCATCTTGACAAGTTATGCATTCCTTCTACTTGCTTTATATGGTCTTCCTATAATAATGTCAATATTGGAAGTGTAACCAAACTCGTGATATATCACCAGCAGACCATTGAGACTGAAGATGAAGATGAAAATGAAAACTTGTTAGACCAAGAGGAAGTAGTTGAAGAATACTACATCGAGGACGCAATGGGAAATCTGGTGGCGATTTACCCCGAAAATGAAGATAATGAAGAATTTGAAAATAATTCGGACAACATTGAGGAGGAGTATGTTATGATCGAGGAATATGACATCATAAACGAAGATCTAGAAGAAAACCTCATTACTCACATTGAACCTGAAACTGTAATCGATTTAAGCAAGAATAAGCATTTATTCAACTTTTCATATTTCAACAGTTCAACTGTATCTTTAAAATCGATCATGCTACCTCAAGATTTGGTCAGTATTACATTTTCCAACTGTGGATACTTTTCTAACTTATCGAATTTAGATCAACTTATACATTTGAAAAACCTTGAAATCACAGCTGAGTTCGATTTTGAAGCATATGTTACTTTCTTCCACAAAACAAAATTTCCAAAATCATTGACTAAATTAATGGTTGCAAATACAAAATCAAAGAGAGATCTAACTGAATTAGCTATTGCAGCTAGAAGTAAGCATCCATACTTATTTATTGGTTTTTCATTTCAAGTTGGTGAAAAGTTTGCTTTACCAGAATCCTTGAAAGTGCTTGAATTACGCAATTTCCCCTTCGTTTCGTTTCTGCATTGGTGGAAAATACCACACAGTCTTGAATCTTGGACATTATGGGATATAGATGCCATAGTAACTCTATCAGCCAACAGACTACTTGATGCGACCCCAAAATTACAGCATTTATCAATGAATAGAGTCAAAATAGATGTATTAGATAACTTTTATTTGCCACGTACTATTCTTGATATTGAATTCTCCCAATGCGGTATTAAAAAGATTAATCATACAAATTTGTTGAATTTACCCAATCTAAGGTCCCTCGTGATAAAGGAAGACAATAGCAATCGTGCAATGCCATTACCATCTATACATGAACCATTTAGTATCAATGGAATAGAACTAGATAGTTGCAATTTTACTAATTTGAATAATGCAATGAAATTTGATTTGAGTGGGATAAAATGAGATTTTACAAGCCGTCAAGAATATTTCTACTACTTAAAGGTTTACTATATCTGAGGGTATTATGATACTTAGATTGTAAAATTTTTCTACGAAGAATATATCCAAGTATAGAAGTGTAGTTAGACGAACAAGCGGAACAAAATGAATTGTACCTTAGACTTTATTTTATTTTATTTTATTTTATTTTTTTTTCTTTGATAGAGGGGGGCTAATTTTTTGCTTATAGCGTCTCCCAATACCTGTATCATATTAGAAGATGTTTTTAGAGTAAATAAACTTCTTTATAGACGATACAACTCGCAGGGGTTGTCTAAAACAAACGGTGGCGGGGTACTGGACCTTAAACCAAAAAGTTTATTCTTTGGTGCTACCAAATCACTATGTAATCCTAAACAGGAAATTCCTTTGATACCAAAGAAAGGTAAGAGTGGAAAATGATAAAAGGGGGTTCAAAGAATGACAAATTAACACGTTGTATGATGTTTGTGTACAAGAATATATTTTCAAATCCAGTCATTTGTTCTAATGGAGTATTTTTCCGCTAGTACGGTGAATACGCAGTTTAAACGACCTCAAGCCAACTTGCTGAAGTCCTACAAACATATCCTACTAAATAATGGTCTTTCAACTTTACTTATTTCCGATCCTCAGGAGAAAATTTCTGCGTGTTCAATCTGTGTCAAATGTGGAACATATAATGACCCACCTGATATTCCTGGTCTAGCACACTTTTGTGAACATATGGTGTTTATGGGTAGTTCAGAATTTCCACACCCAAATGAGTTTTTCAATTGCATAAACACTTTAGGGGGAGAATGTAATGCTTTTACATCCGGTGAAAAGACATGTTTCTACTATGAAATCCCAGTCAATAAGTCTGAAATCAATGAAGAATTAGGATTTAGTTATAGTTTGAGCGTTTTTAGTAGTTTTTTCAAGCTGCCATTATTTAACAAGACTTCCATGAGTATGGAAGTTGACTTGATTAATCAAGAGCATGAATTGAATATATCCAATGAGGATAAAGTATTGCTTCATGGCATGAGATTACTAGCCAATAATAATCACCCGTTTCATAGGTTTGGAACAGGAAATAAGAAAACTTTAATGTCAACTAAACGTTCCAAGGTAAGAGAAGAGATTATAAAATTCTATCAAACTTACTATTTTGCCGAGAATATGATTTTGGTTTTAAAGGGCCCCCAATCTATAAATCAATTGCAAAAGTTGGCAATTGCAAATTTCCGAGCGATCAAGAAAACCCCAGACGAACCTGAACAAAGTAGAATATCTCATCCAGTGACAAATTATAAGATCCACGAGGTATTTTCAAATTGGAACCAAGTCCTATATATTCAACATAGTAAGTGGACTAAAGTTCGGTTGCTTTTACCAATTCCTAGCTCCACATCTAAATTCCTTGAGAATGTTTGGTGCAATTTACTAGGTGATGAATCTTGTGGCACAATTTGTGAATATCTTAAACATGAAAAAGGATTTCTAAATTCAATCTACGTATTCTCACACAAGTTTACCGCAAAGCAAAAAGCTTTAGCAATAGATTTAGGTTTGACCAAAAGTGGCGAAACAAATTTGTCAACTGTAGTAAGCGCAATCTTTAACTTTATTGCTCAAATCTTGTCTCAAAGTGATGAAACATTACACCAACTATTGTCAGAATATTCTAGAGTATTCAAATTTAATGCCTATTTCCAAACAAATCAAGATTCACCCATGATTGAAGTTTCAAACTTAGCTCTATTATTGCAAGATAGAGAGTTGCCTTTAGAAGATATAATTTTGGGATCTAGCCTAACAATAAAAAAAGACGTTGGCAAATTTAGAAAAAGAACCATAGAACTTTTCAACATTGATAAACTAAACATAATAATACTATCAGATAAGCCTCAATTGGTAGAACAAGTAACTTTGCCAGCAACAGGTAAATTAGAGAAGGATCCATTTTACAATTTTGGGTACAAAACTTACATTTTCAAGCCCCCAAGAAGAGGAGACATCTTTCCAGAATTTTCCTTGATCTTAGAAAATAGGTTTATTCCATTTACATGCGAGCAATTGGACAGAGCCATAGCTAATTCCAAATTGAAAAAGTTTCAATTTATGGGAGAGATACCCCAGGACCAAACCCCAAAATTGTTGGATTATTCCAACTATCATGAAATCTGGATCTCTGAATCACGAAATTTAACCAACATAGTGTTTACTTCGTTCCAAATCAGGTTTTCACAAGTAAAATTCACACCTGTAAATTGTATTGGAGTGGAAATCATGGCTATATTATTTGAAACTTTTTTGTTGCAAAAGTTATATTTGGCAGAGTTGGCAAATTATTCATGGGCTATCTACCCGAATTATAATATAGCCCCATCTTTTACTTTTGCCGCTTGTGGTCCAAAGCATGGATTCAAGTATTTCTTACACGAATTTGTTAAAATGATAAATGGGTTTCTTAATAATGGTGTCAACAATTTAGGCTACAAAAGATTCACGAGAGCTAAATTAGAATTAAGAGATGAATATGAAAAATTACTTTCAAGAGATGCAATGAAACAAGCTCTAGCTATATCTATTCTTGCACTTGAGTCAGGAATTTGTCCCTTGAATGAAAGAATGGAAGCCCTTGAAATTATTAGTATAGAAGATTTACAACGCATTTGCAAAATTATCAAAAAAGATCAAAGCCAAGTACAAGTACTAATAAGTGGAAACATTGATAGGAAGTTCATAATGGATGTAAGTACCATTATTAACACATTGTCCCACCACCAGCAAACCATATTGGATGGAGTTAACTTTCCACAACCTAAAAGTGTTCGTCTAAAAGTGGGCGCAAACTATGCATATGTACATAACAACCCAGATGAAAAAGTCCGAGCAGATGATGTTTACCATTATATACAACTAGGACGCAGAGATGATAGTTCAGTTAGAACAATGGCTGCGTTCTTATCATACCTATTATCCCAAACGGTTACTTACGAGCTTAGGACTAAGAAACAAGTGGGTTACATGGTATTGAGTGGAGTTCGGTATAATAAGGAAACATTAGGAATACATATCTATGTCTCTAGCAGCAAATTCACCTATTCTGAAGTGATGAGTGAGATAGAACAATTACTATTTGATTGGGAGATACGTCTATTAAACTATACTCAAGATGATTTAGATAAACAGATTAATACTTTTCTAGAAGGCTGTGACCGCTTCCCAGAAGAACAATTGCCATCTAATATTCTTTACGGAGTTCCCCCTAGTCAATCAAGCGGCAATTTTTCTACTGATGATAAGGGTTTTAAGAGGCATCAATGTTATTGGGAAAAGATACTTACAGGAAACTTTGATTTTTCTGTTGGAAACATGAAGGAAGAACTTGATATAGATTTACTTGAGGGTATGAAAACTGAATCGTTGCTTACATTTTTCGGAACATATATATCGATTAAATCAAAAGTGAGATCCACACTTTCAATATTTATTTCTTCGCGCAAGGCCAGAGAACTACAAGAATACCGTGAAGCCAAAGAGACTCTCCAGGAATTGTTGTCTGCCAAACAATACAACCTTAGTCCAATTCAAATAAAAATGTTGGTACGAGAACATAATAGAGATATTTCACAAATAGTAAAACATTTACAGGCACGTGGATATGATATCAAACAACCAAAGACTAATTTACTGCTTTTGAAACTAAATAACTCTTCCAATAATGAAAAAGAGTTTAGCAAACTTCAGCAAAAATGCATTGAAAAATTCGGAAAATTGTACAAAGACAAGTCCAGAGTAGTGCCATTGATAGAAGTATCTAAGATATTAGAAATCCATGCAGGATCTTCAATATGCCCAACCAAAGACCGCTATTCGTCAATTAAAAAACACGCCGAGTAAATATATCTGATTTCGCAAGATACACAAGTCAATAGATAGTAATCTTTTAGCACAGACTTAGTGAATGTGACTTCAAATTTTTAACACTAAAATTGAAGCTGAAAACTTAACTCTAGATTGTATTTAAGTTTGGTTCTATAATTAAAGAAACAAATATTATATGTAGATGAATTTAAACATTCAAGTTTAGGAAGATATGGAAAAAGTTGCTATTTTTAAACTTTTAGTAATATTTTTGAGAAATAACATTGTAAATTAGGTGCAAAAAAATTACTGTAATAGAAATGGGAACATCTCGAAGTAGGCGGTGTTACTCCTTTAGAGACTAACCAACCACTTTGATTTCAGAAATATAGCAAAACATAATTTAGTAACTCCAGTTTATTGTTAGAATGTTTAGTCAAAAAAATGAAATATACAAAGGACGGGGATTGAAAAGACACAGGTTTGGTTTGTGGCTACAAACAATAGTTAATTTTTTTGTTACATTTTACTGTTAATAACTTTAACTTTACCTTTTCTTTTTGCAACATAAATAGCTACTATAACTAAGTATTAGTTCTTACCAGGTTCTAGGTTATATTGAAATGCAAACACGAATGGTTTTAGTGCTACTAAAATCGTTTAAGCGCGTAAGCATTCAGAAGCAAACTTAACCAAAAAAAAAAACAAACGCGACAGTGAGGAAAACAAATAATCGCATAATGTGTTGTAGAATTAAAGTGAAAACAACAACTAAGGTAGGGGACTACAACAAACCATTCAATACCTAAACAGTACCATTTTGATATCAAGGAACATTCACAACATATAGACAGAGTGCATTCCTACCAAACTGCTTACTCAAGGGAACTCTAAAACACACATTTTCAAATTCGATTCTGTTAAATGCATGTTGAAAACTCACTTGTTTCGTGTTGCTAACGAGCTAGCAATATGTATCGCCATTCTGTTGAATCGCTAGCTACATATTATTAGCGCTTTGGACATTAGAAACTAATTGAAACTGATTTATTGCAATATGGAGGTTGAGCAGTATCTGTTAAGGAAGAGGGTGGTGTTAGAATCTTGTGTTCAACGCCACTGTTTAATAATCACATGGACTATTACCTACACATAGAAACAAAATTAAGCAGATATTGCAAATGCATATTTTCCAAACTTTGAAGAGTTTAGGGAGGTTTAGAGGCAGTGTTGCAAACCAGCAACAACTATTTTGGCAGTTAATCCCCCCTTGTTTGACGTTTCATTTGTATTTCCCAACAGGGCTACATTGCATTTTAAAGAATAAATAGCCACAATTCTTTGCTGCATGTAACTAAATGCTGTGTTATACAAATTGCAACTAACCTAAGTAAAGAATTTGAGAGTATAGTATACATATGATAGAGCGAGATAGATGTGGCACCTTTTTTTAAAACACATTATTCAAATTCTTGAAACTCCCCATGCACAATTAGTTCCACCATAACCATTACGGAAAATATTAGCCCATTTTAAGGAGTTAGGAACATCAATGTAGCAATGAGGTCATAACTCATAGGTTACATAAATAAAAGGTCAAACAAAACTAACCAGAAAAATTCAAGAATGGGCCGATATACCAGATAGTACTAACCCCAAAAAGTAGATTCCCCAAATAGTGAGCTTTTGTTTTTGTAACAATATGCCTTTCTCCCATTTCAACTGATCAAGTCCTAGGTGGTGGGGAGTGTACCGAAAGTTCAAGATTATACCAAGAGATTGCCCTTCATAGCTTTAAAAATAGTATTGAATTGGAGTATGGCGCATTATCTTGTAGCCATGTTTTTTGATGGTTATGAAATATTTTGTTCCTAGATTATTGCTGCTAATTGTTCAATTTTTTTTTGGCATGGGTGCAAATGAGCCCTAGGATAAATGCACAGGATAAGGAGTGAGATATGGAAATGGAAATGGAAATGGGAGGGGGTGTTTCTGAAACATTTCAAACATTATAAATGCGGTAGCAATTTCCCATACAGAGAATATCAATTTGTGGAAACAACCAACTAGAGAAAAGATGATATCGCTTATTTTTTTCTTTTCATTTTTATTGACAAGTGTTTTAACCAAAGAAATTTCTGGTGTTTTCACGTCTTTCAAGTCCTTAGTGTGGGAGCTGGGATCTAAGTATACATATGTTTCTCCTAGCCATCCTTCTTGGATGGTAACAATGGGTTGGGACATTGACGGATCCACCATGAGTGCTGGAGATACTTTCACCTTAACTATGCCATGTGTATTCAAGTTTACCTCCGAATATAAACATGTTGATTTGATCGCAACGCACCCAATCACCGGCGCAACAACCACCTTTGCTACCTGTCATTTCAATCCAGGAGATATTCTTGTTACGTACTCTGAATTATTGTGTGTTTTACTGGATGAGGTTGACTCTGAGACGAAAGCATATGGCGCTATCACTATTCCAGTTACTTTTAATGCTGGAAGAGGAGCAAGTGATACAGACTTGGCATGTGCAGCTATGTTTCATTCTGGAACCACCACGGTTTCATTCAGAGACGGAGATAATATTCTTTCTATTGATGTTGAATTTGAAAAGGGGTGTGACCATCTAAAGCCATTGTTACGACATAGTCGGATATCACTTTTATTCGATAATAGCCAACCGGTTATATTCGCTGCGGAATGTCCTGATGGTTATGATTCGGGAACTCTTGGAATACAACTTGTGTATGAAGAGCACACAATTAATTGCAATTATGCGAGAGCTGCTATAACCAATGAATTAAATGATTGGTGTTTTGCCAAGTCTATTGCACCATTTACATTTACAACAAGTTGTAATCAAAGCACTTTCATTGTTGAATATGAAAATATTCCAGCAGGTTACAGGCCCTTTCTTGAGATTCTTGTACGAGCACCTCCTCCCGCGAAAATGAACATGACCTACATAGAGACGCACTACTGCTCTGGTCTGCCTGAACTAGTTAACAATACATATATGGAATACTGGGGGGAATATAAAAACGTAAGTCCTTGGTCCGATGGTCGTGAAATTGTTCTCACTACTAGAACTTATACGGGGAAATATACCACAGTAACCACTCTAAGCTTTGATCACTCCCTTGACAAAACCAAAACTATTGTTGTTGAAGTTCCAATTCCAACTACAACTATTACTACGACGTACGGTGGGAAAGTCACCACAAGAACTACAAAGACAGTGGAACCTGGGGAAACTGCTACTGTTATTGAATTACGTCCGATAGAAACTTATTTTGAAACAAGAACTTGGACGGGAACATTCACCCAGCTGACTACGTTACCATATGATATTGACATTGATAAAACTGTGACCGTGCTTGTTGATATTCCTATTCCAACTGTGACACTGACCACGACCTATGATGGTACCACGACTTCGTACACTACTGTGACTGCAGACATTGGTGAGACAGCCACTGTAATCGAATTCCACCCACCACATACTGCTACTGAAACCAGAACATGGACAGGAAGTTTTACTCAAACGACCACATTACCATATGATCCTGAAATTGATAAGACTGTAACTATTGTTGTTGAAGTTCCTATTCCTACAGTTACGCTGAGCACGACTTATGATGGCTCTACCATTTCGTACACCACTGTGACGGCTGAACCTGGCGAGACAGCTACTGTTATTGAGTACCATCCTGGTGGTGAAAGTGGAGAACCTGGTGTGACTGGAGAATCTATTGAGACTGGAGAATCTGTTGGGACTGGAGAACCCGGAGCTCACTCTCTTGGTACTGTTACTGAAACCAGAACGTGGACAGGTAGTTTCACCCAAACGACCACGTTACCTTACGATCCTGAGATTGACGAAACTATGACTATTATTGTCGAGCTTCCTATCCCTACAGTAACACTGACCACAACTTATGATGGCTCTACCGTTTCGTACACTACTGTGACAGCTGAACCTGGAGAGACAGCCACTGTTATTGAGTTCCATCCTGGTGGTGAGAGTGGAGAACCAGTTGGGACTGGTGGACCAGCAGGGACTGGAGAACCTGTTGAGACTAGAGAACCTGTTGAGACTGGAGAACCCGTTGAGACAGGCGAGCCTATTCAAACAGGTGGAGGTGGTGAGACAGGAGAACCCGGAGGTTATTCTCTTGACACTGCTATTGAAACCAGAACATGGACAGGAAGCTTTACCCAAACGACTACGTTACCTTATGATCCTGAAATTGATGAAACTATGACTATTATTGTCGAAGTACCTATTCCAACTGTTACGCTGAGTACGACTTACGATGGCTCTACCGTTTCGTACACTACTGTGACAGCTGAACCTGGTGAGACAGCCACTGTCATCGAGTACCATCCTGGTGGTGAGAGTGGAGAACCAGTTGGGACTGGTGGACCAGCAGGGACTGGTGGACCTGTTGAAACAGGTGAAGCTGAAACTGGAGAACCAGGAGGTCATTCTCTTGACACTGCTACTGAAACTAGAACTTGGACAGGAAGTTACACGCAGACGACTACATTACCTTACAATCCTGAAATCGACGAAACCGTGACTATCATTGTCGAAGTACCTATTCCAACTGTTACACTGAGTGCGACTTACGATGGATCTACCATTTCGTACACCACTGTGACGGCCGAACCTGGCGAGACAGCTACTGTCATCGAGTACCATCCTGGTGGTGAGACTGGAGAACCAGCAGGGACTGGTGGACCAGCAGGGACTGGAGAACCTGTTGAGACTGGAGAACCCGTTGAGACAGGCGAGCCTATTCAAACAGGTGGAGGTGGTGAGACTGGAGAACCCGGAGGTCATTCTCTTGATACTGTTATTGAAACCAGAACTTGGACAGGAAGTTTTACACAGACGACCACATTACCTTATGATCCTGAAATTGACGAAACTATTAGTATCATTGTTGAAGTACCTATTCCAACTGTTACGCTGAGTACGACTTATGATGGCTCTACCATTTCGTACACTACTGTGACAGCTGAACCTGGTGAGACAGCTACTGTTATTGAGTACCATCCTGTAGAACCTGTTGAAACTGGAGAACCTGTTGAAATTGGCATATCTATTGAGACACTAGAACCTGCTCAGACAGGAGAGCCTGTTCAGACTGAAGAACCTGGTGAAAGTGGAGAACCCGGAGCTCATTCTCTTGAAACTGCCACTTCAACTAGAACTTGGACAGGAAGTTTCACCCAAATGACCACGTTACCATATGATCCTGAAATTGATAAGACTGTAACTATTGTTGTTGAAGTTCCTATTCCTACAGTTACGCTGAGCACGACTTATGATGGCTCTACCGTTTCGTACACCACTGTGACAGCTGAACCTGGCGAGACAGCTACTGTTATTGAGTACCATCCTGTAGAACCTGTTGAAACTGGAGAACCTGTTGAAATTGGCATATCTATTGAGACACTAGAACCTGCTCAGACAGGAGAGCCTGTTCAGACTGAAGAACCTGGTGAAAGTGGAGAACCCGGAGCTCATTCTCTTGAAACTGCCACTTCAACTAGAACTTGGACAGGAAGTTTCACCCAAATGACCACGTTACCATATGATCCTGAAATTGATAAGACTGTAACTATTGTTGTTGAAGTTCCTATTCCTACAGTTACGCTGAGCACGACTTATGATGGCTCTACCGTTTCGTACACCACTGTGACAGCTGAACCTGGCGAGACAGCTACTGTTATTGAGTACCATCCTGTAGAACCTGTTGAAACTGGAGAACCTGTTGAAATTGGCATATCTATTGAGACACTAGAACCTGCTCAGACAGGAGAGCCTGTTCAGACTGAAGAACCTGGTGAAAGTGGAGAACCCGGAGCTCATTCTCTTGAAACTGCCACTTCAACTAGAACTTGGACAGGAAGTTTCACCCAAATGACCACGTTACCATATGATCCTGAAATTGATAAGACTGTAACTATTGTTGTTGAAGTTCCTATTCCTACAGTTACGCTGAGCACGACTTATGATGGCTCTACCGTTTCGTACACCACTGTGACAGCTGAACCTGGTGAGACTGCTACGGTTATAGAGTACCATCCTGGTGGTGAAAGTGGAGAACCTGGTGTGACTGGAGAATCTATTGAGACTGGAGAATCTGTTGGGACTGGAGAACCCGGAGCTCACTCTCTTGGTACTGTTACTGAAACCAGAACGTGGACAGGTAGTTTTACCCAGACGACCACGTTACCTTATGATCCTGAGATTGGCGAAACTATTAGTATCATTGTCGAAGTACCTATTCCAACTGTTACGCTGAGTACGACTTATGATGGCTCTACCA